>NW_006409065.1:78345-78791 GCF_000296735.1 Chrysochloris asiatica
AGTGTCCACACCTTTATCTCCACAGTTCTGTAAGGCGTCCATGGCTGCTCTCATTCTTCTCCAGGGTTGGTCTCTCCCAAGATGGTGGCTCTGGGAGCAGCTGAGCATCTTGGATTAGACAGCAATGGATTTCTTGCTTCTGCTACAAGTTTCCCTAGCTATAAGCCTTCCAACCTCCTAAATATTCCTTTATATGTGGTTCAGAGTTCTGGGACCATCCCCTAAGCCTGCTTGGTCCAGTATTCTGTGTTGTTGCTGACAGAGCTCCTCACTGCACTTCTACCTGATCTGCCATTTTGTTTGTTGTCCCTGTCAAGGCCTTTTGTTCCACAATAACCTTCTATCCAGTTCTCTTTGCTCGTCCATGCCATATTGCATCAGTTGCCACCAAGTTGTTGTGACTCATGGCAACCTCATATGTGTCAGGATAGACCTGTGCTCCACAG
>NW_006409065.1:79348-81185 GCF_000296735.1 Chrysochloris asiatica
CAATTTAAAAAAGAGAATGTCACAGATCAATTGATGAATTTAGGTGCTTTAATTTATGGAGCAAATATCTCTCATGTAAAGCTATTGAGGTCCACAGTGGAAGTGTTCTGAACTAAACATGAAATATGATTCAGTTATTTCAGTCATAGGTGAATTGCTCAATCTTTTAACAAATAACTACTGAGTTTATAACCCAAAGTTCACCAATAATAAAAGGACTATGGGGGGGGGGGAAGTCCTCATAAATTCAAATCTAGTACCTACCATTACCTGCTATGTTCCTAAGTAGCAAGGTAATTTTCAGACTTTTAAAATTCTCTTTTAGGCACCCCAAAAATACTTTATTGTAAAACAGATTGCTGCCATTAGCATTCTATAAAGTTTGGGTTGAGCAGAACCCAAGCAGTACTAGTAGTATCTCCTTGAACACATTCATGACTATAATTCAGGGTAAAGTGTTTTAGGAGCTTTAAAGGAGCAAGTGATATTACAAACTGCATTAGGTCATTGAAATATTGAAATGTGAGACTAGGAACCATATGAGTAAATGGCATTTAAATACCAGAGCAGTTAAAATGATGGACTTAAAAAAGGAAGCCTGAATTACTTTTCTTATTTCAAAACAAAATGCAAAGGGGCAATTTTGCGCTTTAAAGAAAGTCCACTAGGTGGCAGCATGAACATCATAGTATCCAGAGTATCACAGGCAATTGCATATCACAATTGGATGAAATTGTCATCCCATTTACACTCCTAGGGATACTGTGGTGAACTGGATTTCAGTTCATAAGAAGCTTCAGTTTGTAAAGCTATTTCTTTACTGGATAAGCCACAAACGAATATGACAAGTAGGTAAATTACCAAATTTATTTCCATATGCTTTAAACAGTAAGATTAGTGATAGAACTGAAATCATACATTAAAATATGTGAACTATGTATTTTTAAAGCTACTGAGTAATTAGACAGTTGTCAAAGAACTCTGATTGCCATTTGATGAGTCAGACCCTTAGTAATCCATTTCTGCTGTTTGGATGCTGGGGAGGGAGCATAACATTCTTCTAATACTTCTTATCTTCTTAGACTAGGGAATGAGTTTCAAAGCTATACCCTTAATATAACCAACTTGAGGATTAACCCAGCTCTGTGGGTCACAAATTGAACTGAGAATGGAAGAAATCTATTTGTGCATTGTTTCATTTAACAATGCTGTTCCAGGCACTGTGTTAGGTGCTGGGGTGCAGTGGTGAACAAGACTTTCAGTTTACAGAGAATACCCAAGTACTCTGTAGCAGTGTTCATATGTGATTTCTCTGAAGGATGAGACAGTGATTACTATGCCATTTCATTACTGCTAAGTTGAACCAGATCTCCCATTCCACTGCCATTGTGATAGTGCAGTTGGAACTTTGTATAGGAGTTTCCCCAACTCAGCGTAAAATACGATGAGAATGAATTGGAGAAAACACAGCTGCAGCTGAAACAATGGGCTGAAAATGGAAAGCAGGGCACAAGGGACTTTGTACTCACCCTGAGAAAACCTAAACCCAGCTGCGATTGAGTTGATTTGTACACATCATGATTTCATGTGTGTCAGAGTAGAACTGTGCTCCATAAGCTTTCAGTGGCTGATTTTTCAGAAGTAGATTGCCCGCCTGTTTTTGGAGACACCTCTCGTTGGACTGGAACCATGGACTTTGCAGTTAGCAGCAGACCGTGTTAACTGTTGACACCATCAGGGAGCCCTTCACTCTTAGAAAAGAGGCATCGATCAAAACAATAATAGTTAAGGCTTGAGAATCTACTTTCCACAGAAATAATTTTAGGAGTGCTCTTTG
>NW_006409065.1:84444-85948 GCF_000296735.1 Chrysochloris asiatica
ACAACAGAACAAAACACTGCCTGGTCCCTCCTACGCTAACCTCACAATAGTTACACCAGGACCTTGGTACATGATGAATATGGACAGGACATGTTATGAAAAGGAATTCCATTTGAATGGCATGGACAAGGACATGAAAATAAGGTTTCTTCCAATTCACAGTTGTGTTTGGCAAGATCATACTTTTACAGGCCAGTAAGGGGGCTCTGACTTTTCGAGAGAAACAGTTACACATTAGAAATGGTGCTCTTTGATCCAAGACCTGTTCTTATGTGAACTGTACTTCATTGCTTCTCTCATGTGTTCTTTTCTACAAATCACTGGCTTTTATATCATTGACTTCTGATTTTTTTTAAATTGAATTGCATAACTGAAAAATAAAAGATGAAAAATAAAATACTTTGTTTTTTTTTTGGAAGGAATAATGATTTCTTCTAGATGTTATGAGTGATGGCAGATTAGTACATATGATTTATACTGATTATCTAACAGAAAATTTAAGACGGCCTTGTGTTTCCCAGAATATCCTCTGTAGAATATTACTGTTGTTGTTGCTATGTGCTGTTGAGTAGGTTCCGGCACACAGCAACCCTTCATAGGGTTTCCGAGAAGCAGTTTGAACTGCCGACCTTGTGGTTCGAAGTCCAGTGCTGATCTTCCAGCACCACACGGGGAGTCTGTAGAATACTAATTGTTGTTGTTAAGTGCCTTTGAGTTGATGCCGACTCATAGTGGCCCTGTACAGTGTTGCCAAGGTGGGTTTGAATTGCTGACCTTGTGCGTTGTAGTCCAGTGCTGATCCTACAATGCCCCACCAGCACTGTCGTACTTAATCATACAGGTGTTGTGCTGAGCACTTTCTATTATTAACCCCCTTTTACAGATGAGGAAATTGAGTCTCAAGGACTTTACTAAGTAAGCTGCCTTGGGTCATATAGTTAGTAAATGTTGGAGGAAAAGTTTAATCCAGGTCACTTTATGGTGAGCCCACAGTTTTCTCACCTATGTTAATAAAAGTCAGGATAGTAATATGTGGAATGAAAGAAGTGTCCTGTGGCCAGTTAGATTAAAAAAATATCAGGTTAAATGAAACTGAACAGGCTTTCTCTACAAGACTCTGCAGAATCCTCAATCCACTCATGTGCATTGGGAATTTCTGAGCATGAGAAGGTTGCAGGCAACACTCCCTAAACTTATTTCCCCATGGAACTGTTTTTCACAAACCTCTTGCAGATGGACTGTTCTGGAAACCTATGTGGGTAAGCATTCGTTGTTGTTGTTGGTGCTGTCGAGTCTGTGCAGACTCATAGTGAGCCTAGTATAGGATTTCCGAGGCATGGCTGGTAAGTCCAGTGCTTATCCTGCAATAGCACACCAGGACTTTTTTTTTTTTTTAATGTTTTATTGTGAATTATATGATAGTTTACATGGGAGAACATTGGTTTTACATTCATTCCATCCTATATCGTATCATTGCCATGGTTACAATCCCCTCCATGCAATC
>NW_006409065.1:86999-89076 GCF_000296735.1 Chrysochloris asiatica
TATTGTTTTTTCTGCTTTTCCTTAAATCTCTCATCCTGGTATACCTTTGCATATTCATTTCTATTTTCTTTCCCATGTTCTCTTCTACCCTCAGTTTTCCCAGTTCATCTCCCTGATGCAAACTCATTTACACGACTTAAATACAGGCACCAGTGTACTGGTTATGAGTTGGACTGCTAACCTCAAGGTCGGCAGTTCGAAACTACCAGCTGTTCCACGGGTGAAAGATGAGGCTTTCTGCTCCCATAAAGATTTGCAGCCTCGGAAACCCTGTGCAGGGTCACTATGAGTCGGAATCGACTCTACGGTACTTAACTACAACAGCAACAACCTGGATTGGCACAGTGACAACAGCAATGGGCTCAAATCTAGCAACGATTGTGCAGTTGGTGCAGGACTGGGCAGTGTTTTGTTCTGTTGTGCGTACGGCCACTATGAGTACTGACTTGATGGCACCTAACAATAACAACAACCACCTGTAGTGTGATTTCTAAATTAGTGACTGAGATAAATACATAGTATAGAATAATAAGAACCCACTGAATAACATTCCACATAGAGACGCTTTATACTCTGATTCATATAATGCACTGACTTTATGAACATGTCTAAGTTTTTCCAAATTTCTGAATATTTGGGTTATTTAAAAAATCCATTTAAATATAAATACTTAAATTTCCAGTAGGTCTGCACTATGGTTATACCTGTATATTGTTGTTATTGTTAAGTCTCATCAAATCATCTCCGACTCATAGCGACCCTGTATAGGGTTTCCAAGGAGTAGCTGGTGAATTTGAGCTGCCAACTTTGCGGTTCCAACCAATCTGGTGGTTAAGTGCTTAAAATACCTAGCTAAGTATTTCTTCAAAAGTCTGATGATGAAAGTCAGCTGGCCTGCCTATCAGAACCCCCAGCCCAAGTCTACTTTGTCAGAATCTCCAAAAGCATCTATCATGTTAATGCCATCAAACAAGCTTTATATGTAAGGCCATACAAGAAGAATAATACAGAAATCATTAATTGCTTCTATAATCCTTTCCCCAACTTTCTAAATGCAAAATTATGTATTTATTTTAAAACCTCTGGAAACATTCAATTATTTTCTGCAGTTTAGAAATAACTGGGTTACTGAAAATTTACTTCTTTTAGTATATATATTCTTTATCTGCATACATACCTATAAACATGTAACTGATTATGGATTTAAAGGCAAAATCTTGTAAAAAAAAAAAACATTTTCTACATTTCAGAAATAGCTAGAGTACTGAAAATTTATTCCTTTTAGTATATGTGTTCTTTATTTGAATACATACATGCAACTATATGGCTGATTATGGATTATGCAATGAAATTGTCAATAAAAGAAACAAAGGCAAAAATGAAACAATGACAATGTTCTTTCTCTTCCTTAGATTTGAAATGATCTTTCTTTGTGTTTCATATTGAGACAGTTTCTTCATGGAGCTGTCAGAATATATATTTCTTACTGAGGTTCTGAGTCATTGATTTCCGCTCTGTAGATCTGTGTTTGCTGTGCAGAATTAAAAGATGGAATCTAAGTTAGATTCAGGAATAATGAGTCCCCATTTGCCTTAGTTTGTAGAGTCATCATCCACCAGTGGGGGCTAGAGTCACCTGGAAGATTTGGGAATAGCCTTTACGATTATTCATATGAGTCTCTAGAGAAAAATCTAGGGTAAAACTGACATTCAAATATTAAACCTCACAGGTGGCCTGTTTCCACAGAAATTTCCAAACGTTGGAACCAAGGAAAGAAATGGGCTCTTCTTTTCTGTTTACTGGGCAAGGTACCAAATGTCCCAAAGAAAAAAATAGACGTGAACCTGTTTCCATGTCTACTCAGGAAAGCTGAAGATCTTCTTTCCCATCTCCTGTCCCCCTTCTTCCCCTTCACATTCCCCTCCTTGCTTCTTTTTAAGAAAAAGAGCAAAATATAATCTCTCATCACTGCAGTATCTTCATATTGAAAAATGGGTTCCGTCTGAAGAGTTCATTGATAGACAAGGGCCAAATGTAACTTACGTTTGAGTATGCAGGATTTGAAACACACAGGCTA
>NW_006409065.1:90797-91833 GCF_000296735.1 Chrysochloris asiatica
GTGTTCTTCCCTTTTGGTTTTCTAACTGGAGATCTTTGCACATTTCGTTGTAATATTTGACTTTGTCTTCTCGAGCTGATCTTTGAGATTTTCTGTTCAGCTCTTGTTCTTCCATTTGCTTTGGCATCTCTACGCTGGAGAGCAAGTTTCAGTGTCTCTTCTGACATCCATTTTGATCTTTTCCTTCTTGTCTTCTTAATGACTTTTTGCTTTCTTCATGTATGATGTTCTTGATGTTATCCCACAACTCTTCTGGTCTTTCGTCTTTAGTGCTTAATGTGTCAAATCTGTTCTTCCAATGATCTCTATATTCAGGTGGGATATAGTCAAGGTCATGTTCAGGATTGTAGTTCTAGTAAAAATTATTTCCATTGGTGGAAATGATGACAGACAAAAAAAAAATTTCCTTCCCTGAATTCAACTTTTTCTTATTAAATAGCTAAAGTGATAATATATGAAGAGTAGAGAATTTTTTTTTTTATTAATTTAAAACCTTCTGGAAACAATGAATTATTTTCAGAGCATTGGAAAGTAAAATTATGTTGTTCAGAGAGCTGGAAAGCAAAATTATATTTCTTGTAATAACTTCTTCCATTAGAACAGAGCACTGGAAAGCTAAATTATAATGTTGTCTCTTGGGATAACGTCTCCCATCCAAACCAGTGTGATCCAGCATTGGAGGAAAATCTAGAGACATAAATCCATTTGAATCTTTGGTGCTATCAAATGTGTCTTTAATTCTCAGAGTCCTGGGATTTCTCTGGGAAATGCATGGATTTGGCCACGAGATGGCAATATTGCTTAAGAAATAAGAGAGTACTATCAGTATTGCATTAGGCACATCTGCTGCATAAAACCTTTTTAAAGTGTTGAAGAGCAAAGAAGTCAGCTTGAGGACTAAGGTGCGCCTGACTCAAGCCATGGTGTTTCCAATAACCTCATATGCGTGCAAAAGCTGGACAGTGAATAAGGAAGACTGTAGAAGAATTGATGCTTTTGAGTTATGGTGTTGGAGGAGAATATTGAAAGTGCCATG
>NW_006409065.1:91933-93542 GCF_000296735.1 Chrysochloris asiatica
TTGGAAGAAGTGCAGCCAGAGTGCTCCTTGGAGGCCAAGATGGCCAAACTTGGTCTCTCATACTTTGGACATATTGTCAGGAGGGACCAGTCCCTAGAGAAGTATATCATGTTTGATAAGGTGGAGAGTCAGAGAAAAAGAGGAAGACCCTCAGTGAGATGGATTGGCAAAGTGGCAGCATCAATGGGCTCAAGCGTGGCAACAATTGTGAGGTTGCCCCAGGCATGGGCAGTGTTTCTTTCTGTTGTACACAGGGTAGCTATGAGTTGGTACCAACGAGTTGGTACCTAACAATAACAACAACAGTCAGTTCTGACTCATAAGGACTCTGTGTAGCAGCAGCCAGTAATAGAATTCCAATTGGGAAATAAATAATAATTTCTCGGATCAAATTTATATCTCATTAACTAGTTTTACTGATTTTCATAAATTTGGTGACTAGCTTGAATTTCTAGAGAATAGTTAGTCATAAAATACAAAGAATATGATATAAAATATGAAATTTTGAGTAAATATGTCATTAAAGGATTTTTGCATGTTATCACTTTAAGGCTCAAGAAGCAACTTCTATGATTCCATTTTTTAAAATTGTTAATTAAAATTTTTTATGTATCCACATTTTGTGAGGTTGGTGCAGGATCAAATGATGTTTCATTCTGTTGTTTATATAGGGTCGCTATGAGTCAGTACCAACACGATGGTACCTAACAACAACAAATATTGTTTTGGACAGTTGTTCTTAAACATGGACAAGAATGTTTTCCTTCATGATCCTTTATGAGTTCCAAGATTTTTCAGATGATTAGCATTTTATAGGACCAAACTCAATTTCAGAAACACTAAGGGTTATTTTGAGCAAGTACTTTCAATTTTACTTGGAAGATAGAGCAGTAACGTTTAACCAACTCTGTAAGAAATTGCAGGGACTGACCAGTGTGGTGGTCCTAATATGAAAAAGTGAGAATTCTATATAAGGGGAAGAAAGATTTATAGCATTAATAAAACTCTTCTCATTAAGTTATGGTGTTGGAGGAGAATATTGAAAGTACCATGGGCCGCCAAAAGAACAAACAGATCTGTGGTCACTATGAGTCAGTACCAACTCAATAGCACCTAACAACAACTTTGCATTAAAAAAAAAAAAATCATCTCTAGAAGCAGAAATGCTTCCTGTCAAAAATATAGATTTCCATATGGATTTATCTAGAACTGTTCTGGCTTTTGTGGGCGTGGGGGAGTCGGGGTGAGGGTGGGCCAAGGAGAGGGGTATTTTTGAAAAACGATATTTTTTTCACGAGTAGACTGATCTTAAAATTCGCATCTTTGTAGTCAATGAAATGATCAATTAACTATGCCTTCAAGCAATGACTACCCACCAAGTTTAAGTCCAATTATGACTCGAAGAAAAATTTTACAAAGTACCTATTTCCTTTCCCCTATCCCTGAGACTTATCTCTGCATCTTTAGCCCTTGAACCTTCTGGGTCAGAGTTTTGGGGAGGGATGCTCAATTCTTAACTTTGACAGCATGCTCAGAGATAGAAGGACTTTAGGAGAGTGAAATGATATAATGACTGAAAGAAAGCAAACTGTCCTTGTTGTTAAGTGCT
>NW_006409065.1:94292-104572 GCF_000296735.1 Chrysochloris asiatica
ATCAGTTTGAACCACAAGATTGGTGCTTCAAGCTCACCAGCTGCTCCTTGGAAACCCTGTACAGGATCGCTATGGGTTGGAATTGAGTTGACGGCACTTGACAATAATCCTGGTATGGTGTCCTGGTGTGGTGCTGTGGGTTAATGTGCTGGACTGCAAAGTCATTTTGAACCACAAGGTCAGTGGTTCAAACTCACTACCCATCCTTGGAAACCCTATGCTATGAATTGGTACAGACTCGATGGTACTTAACAACAACATCATCACCATGATTATACTTACATCTTAAGACACTTCAATAGAATATCTAGATAAGTACATATGCTTGCATGTGTTTGATGATCAAAATCAGCTGGCCTGCCTATCAGAGATTCTTGAATCCCCAACCCAAGTCTACCAAACCAGAATTTCCAGGGGCATCTATAACCAGAATAGTGTCCTAGAACACCCAGAGTCAATCCAGTAAAGGGGAAAGATCATTCTCAGCTATTAAAGATGTCAGGAAAGGGGGTGAGCATTAAAGGTGAGGTGGAAGGGGGCTGTTTTCCAAGTCATCTTTTTGCTAGTGTTGCCACTAGGAGATGAATCTTACAAGAAGAGGTGGGGTGAGAAAGGGTGTTCACATTTAGCTGTGCAAATTTTTCTTTTCACAAGTGCCCATCTAAAATAAGGAGCTTGTGCCAAGATGTAAATGTTCTGCTTCGTTTATGAAGAAAGCCTTACCAGGCAAAACACCAGCTGAACTGAATAGTGTGCTCACGGGCATAGTTTATATTCTAATGTAAGCTTCTTCTTCAGTGGTGGACCTGTAATCAATAGTTACAGCCTGGCAGTAGCACTGAGCTGCAATAGTACCCACTGCCACCACAATGGTGTTCCCTAGAGTTGTGTGGTGCACAACATATGCATTGGACCTGGATGGAAGGAGAGGCTTCGATTTTGCTGTAATGGCATCTTTGAAGTTTTTGAAAAGCCTTGTATTGAAAGAGTCTCAGCAGCATTTTTGCTGTTCTTCTGTTAAGGGATTATAAACTGTATTGTTCCAACAGGACTCCTGACTTTCTTCTGAGATTTCTTAGGAAGAGAAGTATGGACCAATATTGGGAATTGATTGAGGCAAATGAGAAAATCACATGGGTTGCCCAGTTTAAGGTTGTTGATGTTGTTATGTGCCATCGAGTCTGTACTGACTCATAGCAACCTGATACACAACAGAATGAAACGCTCAATCCCATACCAACCTCACAATCATTGCTACACCTGAGTCCATTGCTGCCACCATTGTGCCAATCCATCTCATTGGGGGGGGGAGTGGAGGGGTGTCTGCCTTTTTCTCCAACCCTCCACTTTATCAAGCACAAAATCCTTCTCCAGGGACTGGTCCCTCCCTACACTATGTCCAAAATATGAGAGACAAAGTCTCGCTAACTTGGCTTCCAAGGAGCACTCTGGCTGCACTTCTTCCAACACAGATCTGTTTGTTCTTTTGTCAGTCCCTGGTACTTTTTTTTGTGTGTGTGTGTTTCAGATCTTTTTATTCCTTCAAATTTTTCTTTATTAGGAGTGACTAAAATACAAAATAGAATTGAGTCCCATCATCATCATCAGTATCATCATGGAAATGGCTTTAAGATAAAACTGGTCACATGAATATTATTGCTTTCCATTTTCAACCAGTAGATGGTTGCCATGGATATAGACAGCCAACAGCCTGTCAAGAATGCTCAAGATGTGTTCTATAATACAACACGCCCATTCACAGGGGAAAAAAAACTAGGAAAGAACTTATGTGTACTTCTTAATTTCATCATACAATACAAGCACAAAAGCGCCACCCATGCCTCTGAGCACATTGGACCATGCGCCCTTGAAAAACGCTTTGCCTCCTTCGTCACGTCCAATCTTCCTCCAGCAGTCAACGGTGCCTGTGTACATGATATCAGTTCCTTTGCACCCTGACTGCATCATCATGTGACGACGAACAGTGTCGAATGGGTAGGAAGTCAACCCAGCCACAGCTGTGACGGATTGAGTGATCATCCAGTTGACAAAGATGTGAGTATTCTTGGGATCTGGAAGCATTCCCTTTGCAGTGTCATAGATACCAAAGTAGGCAGCCTGGTAGATGATAATGCCTTGCACAGACACATTAAAGCATTGGTACAGACCCTTAATCCCATCAGACTTGGAGATCTTAACCAGGCAGTCACCAAGGCCTTTGAACTCTCTTTCGGCACCAGCTTTTCCCACATCAGCTGCTAGACGGGTATGGGCAAAATCAAGAGGGCACACAAAACACAAGGATGTCATCCCAGCAGCACCACCGGATGGCAGATTCCCGACAAAGTAGCACCAAAACTGGGTCCTCTTGTCCACACCACCCAGGAAGATCTGCTTGTATTGATCTTTGAAGGCAAAGTTGAGAGCTTGGGTGGGGAAGTATCTGATGACATTGGCCAGGTTACCATGCCAGAAGGACAGGACTCCCTGCTCCTTGGGGATCCGAACCACACAATCGACAATGACCTTGTACTGCTTATCTGCGGCAATTTGTTTCCTGGCATGCCCCACCTGCAGCAGCAGCTTGACCCATTAGAAGGGTGCTACCGCGGTCTTGGAGATGGCCACGGCCACTCCACCTGCAAGGAAGACCTTGGCGAAGGACACAGCGGCATCTGTCATGTTGAAAGAGGAGGAAGAGGCGGTGGGCTGCTGCAAAACTGGAACCGGAACCGGCTTTGACTCTGGGGCTCTCCCTGGTACTTTTGATATTCTCCTTCAACACCATAACTCAAATGCGTTAATTCTTCTCCAGTCTTCCTTATTCATTGTCCAATTTTCATTTGCATATGAGGTTATTGAAAATATCATGGCTTGGGTCAGACACACCTTAGTCCTCAGACTGATATCTTTGCTCTTTAACACTTTAAAAAGATCTCGTGCAGCAGATTTGCCTAATGTTATGTGCTGCTTGATTTCTTGACTGCTGCTTCCATGAGTATTGATGATTAATCCAAGCAAAATAAAGTCTTTGACAACTTCAATATTTTCTCCATTGATATGGATGTTGTTTATTGGTCCAGTGGTAAGGATTTTGGTTTTCTTTACATTGAGATGTAATCCATATGGAAGGCTGCAGCTTTTGATCTTCATCAGTATTTTGAGTCCTCTTTCAGCAAGGTTGTATCATCTGCTTATCACAGGTTGTTAATGAGTCTTCCTCCAGTCCTGATGCCATGTTAGTCTTCATTTAATCCAGTTTCTCAGATTATTTGCTCAGCATACAGGTTGAATAAGTATGGTGAAAGAATACAACGCTGGTGCACACCTTTCTTAATTTTAAACCATTCAGTGTCCCCATGTTTTGTTCGAACAACTGCCTCTTGGTCTATGTACAGGTTCCTCATGAGCACAATTAAGTGTTCCGGAATACTCATTCTTTGCAATGTTGTCCATAGCTTGTCATGATCTACACAATTGAAAGGCTTTGCTTAGTCAATAAAGCACAGGTAAGCATCTTTCTGGTATTCTCTGCTTTTAGCCAAGATCCATCTGATGTGAGCAATGATATCCTTCATTCCACGTCCTCTTCTGAATCTGGTTTGAACTTCTGGTAATTTTCTGTTAATGCATGGTTGCAGCCATTTTTATATTACCTTTAGTAAAACTTTATTAGCACGGCACATCAGTGATATTGCCAATGATTTCTGTCTTTCATTGGATCACCTATCTTTGGAATGAGCACAAATACGGATCTCTTTCAGTCAATTGTGTAGGTAGTTTGTCTTCCAAATTTCTTGGCATAGATGATTGAGTGCCTCCAGTGCCACATCAGTTTGTTGAAAGATTTCAATTTGTATTCACCTGAGTGAACGGTGAACAGCAAGTAATGAAGCCTCACAAAGATATCTCATTTTGAGATAGTCCTGATGTCACACCAAGCCTTGACTCTTGGATGTGCCTTTTCCAAGAGCAGTAGATATATTTAAGAAAGTTGTTAATTATTTCTACAACTTCAAATTTGTGACAATAAAGTTATTGAAATCAAAGGAAGGCTCCTTTTCTTCTTCCTAGGAATCTGCAGGTCTACGGATACTCACCATCAAAGGACCAGCAATATTTTAGTTTGATTTTCAAAGTCAGTAAAAGAGGACCAAGATCAATCCTGGTCTGCTCACATGTGTGACTGAATATGAACTATGGTATCAGAAAAACCAAGGGCATGCTAAAAGGTTTTTAAAACAATTTTGTTTCTGAATTTTTTTTAACATGTAAGAAGTAGCTTCAGGGACAATTAGAATTTTGTTGGACTTCCTTAAACTAGTTTAGACTCTGAAAAAACTGAATTATACATGAGTTTGAGGTGGAGCACCATAATGTCTTCAAGACTCAAGGTTTCTAAAGTCAAAATAACATGCCACAAGAGCAAAACATAAGCCAGACTGAGGTTTTGAGAGAAAATATTCAGCCTGTACTGTCTCTGCAGTTTCCTGTGTTCATCTTGCTTCAGGACTTCCCATGGGTCAGGGTCCTGAGTTTTATTACCAGAAACCCTGACTAGATAAGAGGACTATGGTGTCTCAAGAAACCCCTTTATTTCTATATCTTATTGCCCATGTGAATGGTAATCATCTGATGTCTCCTCCTCAGTGCAACCTCGAGGTGTCTCAGATATATGATCCTGACTTCAATTCTAGCCCCATGCAACTGCATCTGCTTGGTTGTGGAACTTCCAGCTTTGTGCACTGTTTCAGAGTCTGGAGAAGACCATTAAAAAATGTGGAAACAGAACCTGGTACTGTTTCCACAAATATAATACGTTTTTATTTTTGGATTTATCTATCATTTATCCTCTGGCCAACATGAATAAGGAAGACCATAGAAGAACTGATGCTTTTGAGTTATGGTGTTGGAGGACAGTATTGAAAGTGCCATGGGCTGCCAAAAGAACAATCTGTGTTGGAAGAAGTGCAGCCAGAGTGCTCCTTGGAGGCCAGGATGGCCAAACTTTGTCTCTCATACTTGGACATTTTGTCAGGAGGGACCAGTCCCTGGAGAAGGATATCATGTTTGGTAGGATGGAGGGTCAGAGAATAAGAGGAAGACCCTTAGCGAGATGGATTGGCAAAGTGGCAGCATCGATGGGCTCAAGTGTGGCAACAATTGTGAGGTTGGCCCAGGAGTGGGTAGTGTTTCAATCTGTTGTGCATAGGGTTGCTATGAGTCAGTGCCAACTTGATGGCACCTAATAACAACAACAAGGTGTTAGTGAAGAATAGTGAATATGCAAGCAATGCCAAAAAAAGGAACAAAACCGGCCTGGAAGAAAGAAAAACAAAAAGCCTCGTAAAAACCAAGGAGGGGAAAAAACCTCTTGTTTACTTTGGACACATTCTGAAGAGGGATCAGTCTCTGGAGAAGGACATCATGCTTGGTAGAGGGTCATAAAAAGAGGGAGCTCTTCAATGAGATGGATTAACATAGTTCTTACAACAGTGGGCTCACACATGCCTACTATTTGAGGATGACACAGAACCAGGCAAAGTTATGTTGATTCTGATAACTTGATAGCGCCACCAACAAAGAACACAAGACTGTTCATGCTCTGTGCAAATACTCTGGGATGGAGCTAATGAGGTAGACTGGGAGATCCAGCTGAGACTTAGACATGATTCTTTCACTCTTGGTTCCCTTCCCAGTTTACGACAAATAGACCTTCCAGAATCAGTCCAATGCATGAGAGATTCTATGCATTTTGTAAAACTAGATCTCCCACACCTGCAAGTACATGTCACCTTGGTGGTTGTTTTGGACTCAGACAGCCATCTATAGAGCTTGGACGGTTTCTAACTGCTTCTAAGCTTGTGATTTAGGAGATTTCACCCTCAGTCTCTAAAACTCCAACACTGAAGTACTAAGGCAGGGAAGAACTTCACCCTTGTCTTCTCCAAGTTAGAGTAACACAACTACATCCACAGGACTGCTCCCTTATTTATGTAGGGTTTGAAGAGCACCCCTAGCAAGAGCTCTGATGGGTCTGATGTTCCGAGAGTTACATAAGAGACTTTGTAGGAAAACTTGTGCCAGGAGTATAGAGCGTACAAAAGGAAGACCAGACATAACTTTCTAAGGTTCATACCTAGCAGAGTACCATCTTGAAGATAAATGGTATCAGTTTGGATTCCTTCTCTTCCTGCTCTTCCCCTCTCTCATGGGATTTCTGTCCTAACCAGGAGAAATCTTTCACTTAAACTAAGCTTTTTTCTTAGTAGGTGGGAGTTTCCTTTGGGTATTGGGAAGAAGGAGAGCATGATTTGGGTGGTTGAAAAGAAGGCTGGGGAGAAGTCAGTGCAATTAGTATGATTTCAAAAGGGACTGAGAGAAATTGGTAGAAGAGAAATATAGGATAAGAAGGGTGGGTAAGGTAACTATGTAGGATAGGGGAGGTCTGTCTCAACATTTGCTTTTTCTTCCTTTTGTATCTCTTTCTTTTTCCTCCCCCATCTCATTGTGGGATCTCCTGAGCCTTTTCAAAGAGCTCCAGCCAAATCCAACATTCTAAAACAGCGGCATTTTACCGAGAATCATCTCCCGACACTGAGCAGCATTGTCAAGTTGTTTGGTCCTTGGACGAAGAGCCCAGGCCTTGAATTGAGAAATTGAGAAATATGGGGTGGGAATTCCCAGATGTACTATGACTTCCTTTGTGACCATGGTTAAGCCCATTTAACTTCCCAGAAATTTACTTTCTTGGTTGATAAAATAGAATTTTTGTGAGACCTTGATATGATACATAATAGGTGCTAAATAAATGTGTGGATAACCCAAATCTCCATAGAGCATCCCAGAAACAGCTGTAAAGGTTTCCAGTTGTTTCTTGCTCAAAGAAGCTGAACATGTGATGAGTACAGCAACCTATCTACAAGGCGTATTAAGCATCACCTGTGCTTGCCTCTGGGGCTGATTCCAACCAATTGTTATCAAGTCCATTTCGATCCATGGTGACTCCATGTGTGTCAGAGTAGAACTGTGCTCCATACAGCTAATTTTTTGGAAACAGATCACCAAGTCTTTCTTCTGAGATGTCTTTCAATGGGCTTGAACCTCCAACCTTTTGGTTAGCAACTGAATGCATTGTTAATTCATTTTGTACGATTTCTGAGGTGTGAAGAGCCACATAAAAAGGCATAATAAGACAGTGGTTGTAAGTGATTTGGGATGCCATGACTGGAGAAATCTCTTTCCAATGTGGGGTATAAGTTGGGGCCCTCATCATCCAAATTAATGTTGGTTTTCTTGTATCGTGTTTTAGACGCTTCTGCCCTATCCTTTTCTCTGTCTTACAGCACACATTGGAGCTCACGTGTTTCCTTCTATCCTCCATTTTCTCCTGCCCACTCCAGTTCCAGCTCTTCTTCTGACAGTACCCCTGTGAAATGTCCCCAAGGATGACCCTGATTCCAGTGGCTTAGAGTCCTGCATTTTCTGACCTTCTGTTCCTGGGCAGAAGCTGCAGCAGGGAGCTGCTAGGAATCTTGGGACTGTATTTGGAAGTAACTCTTAATGAAGAAAGGACTTCTAGTCAGTCAAGGAAAATCAAATGAAGAGCGTGCAAGTTAGCAGATTGGACTTGGTTCTCCAGTGAGCTGCAATGAAAACTACATTGTGCCATTTCATTAAAAGGAATGAATAATTTTGAAAAGTAGTAATTAAGAATTGTGCATTACAGAAAGGGTGTCCCTGGGTGGGGTACATGGCTAATGCACTCAACTGCTAACTGAAAGGTTGGGGGACCAAGGGGTGACTTGGAAGAAAGGTCTGGTGGAGGATCTACTTTGAAAAATAACAACAACAACAGAAAAACAGTTAATGAAAACCCAATGGAGTACAGTTCTTCTCTGACACACATGAGGTTGTCAGGAGTCAGAGTTGAGTCCGTGTCAGTGGTTATCAGAGAAAGGATGAAGTAGTGTATTGTTTAGCAAGAAAGGAAGCACATTTCTCAAAAGACAAACAAAAACAGCAACACTCTGATGTAGCGTCAGCTGCTCATTGGAAAAAAGATGAGACTTTCTGCTCTCATAAAGGTGTATAAGACTTCCAGTTTTGGCGGCTGCAGAGCAGAGTCATGTAGGAGAGGCTCCATGGAGGAAGGGCTGAAAACCCAGAGACACTGCTTTGGAAGAACAGCACCAGAGCTCTGTTTCTAGCATAAGGTTCAGGGCATCAGTTTCCCACAATTGCCAGTGGGAAAATCACTGTATAAAGGAAAATATTGCGATTTAGGAATCAGTCAAGACAGGGGACTCCCTCTGAGGTCATCCTACCCAGGCAGAGGTCAGAGGGCGGGGCTACAGCCAGACTTGCACCGTGAACCAACGATAAAAGTTGGCACAGTGACATTTGCAAAAGGAGGTGTGGGGGGATTCTACACATTTTTTTCCTTCTCTTCCCTGTTGCACTTTCTTTGCCCAGCTCGGATGCCTTCAGGCAGGTGGGGCGCACCCCCAAAAAAGTCCAGCATTGTGACCACAGCTTTCTACGGCACAGAAAGAGCTCCGTGGGTCCAAGGGTAAATTCTTTGGCTGCTGCTTTTGACTTCTGCCTGTGGGTCCCAGCCCTAAAGTTAACTTGTGTGGGACCCTTTACTCCTACTTATTCAACAAGACAAAAGGCAAGTTTGGTCTGACACACAAACCATATGAACAATCTGTAAAATCCCAACGTAAAAAGACACAACTATTTCAAGAATCACGCTGTGCACACACAGATACCTAACTGACCTTCAGAGACAATGATAGTAGGCAGTCTTTCTCTCATGAAGTTCTCAATATCTAAATGCACACCTCTATGGAAGGAGCTCTGGTAGCGTAGTGGTTATGAATCAGACTGCGAACCTTAAGGTCAGCAGTTCAAAACTACCAGTCGCTCCGTGGGAGAAAGAGGAGGCTTTCTACTCCCATAAAGATTTACACCCTCGGAAACCCTGTACAGACTCGCTATGGGTTGGAACCAACTTGATGGCACTTAACAACAACAACAATGGTGGTGACTAGAGGAGGGGCCTGAGTAAGTGGACACCCCCACCCACCACTAGAGGCTTCTACGGTGCACACACACTGCCTGTGTAGCAAGGTGACTGGCCAGTTGGCATAGTTTCATTTTTGTTTCAAAGTGGTGGTTTTTGTCTCTGCTTTTATATTGCTTCTGCTTTTGGACCTTTTGATCACACATTTTTCCTGGAGGTGGAAGATTTTCTCCCTACATTACCCAAGAAGACTCAGTAATCGTGGCCCTATACCCAAGCTACAAGCATACCCCATAATATTCCACCATTGAGACAAGAGCCAATAACAGCTGCTAAGCATTACATGTGAAAAGGAAAGCCTATCTCCTGATCATATCCACCAGGAGACACCCAGTAAGCTTAATAACACAGCAACAAACATCCATTTAAGCATTAAAAACCCACATAACTACTGGAAATGACCAACAAAACACAACAAAAGATCTCAAAACATGTCCCAAAATAGAAAAGAGTAATAGAGACAAATGAGCTGAAAACAGACAAAGGCTTTCCAGAAGAGGAAGAGCAAGTTCTGGATTTGTCTAAGAAGGAATTCAGAAGCATGATATGGAAACAAATTCAAATGCTCCAAAAAGAGATGGAAGAAAATAAGGAAGAAGTCAGGAGAGTACTACAAGAGCAATCAAACAAGATCAATACAGCATTGGAAATAATTCAAAACCTGCAAAAAGATGTCCAGATGATTAATAACAAAATATCAGAAATGGATAATACACTGAAAGGGAAAAGGAGCAGAATTGAACAGATGGAAGCCAGAATCAGCGAGCTGGAAGACAAATATCTCAATACTACTAAGATAGAAGAGCAAGCAGAAAAAAGGATAAAAAAATCTGAAAAGAGTGTAAGATTCATGCTGGATAACATGAAGAGGAACAACTTAAGAATCATCAGCATTCCAGAACAGGAAGAATCAGAGACGTCCACAGAGGAGATACTTGAAGAGCTTCTGGAAGAAAATTTCCCTAACATCTCAAAATATGAGAAGATAAACATACAAGTAGCTGAATGTACCCCAAGAAGGATGCCCTTTGTCATCACTCCTATTCAATATTGTTTTGGAAGTATTAGCCAGAACTATATGGCAAGATAGGGAAATTAAAGGCACCCAAATTGGCAAAGAGGAAATAAAACTCTATTTGCAGACAATATGATTCTATACATAGAAAACCCCAAAGACTCAGTAAAAAAGCTA
>NW_006409065.1:106822-116568 GCF_000296735.1 Chrysochloris asiatica
AGCTTGTAAGTTGGTCTTCAGCAAATAACTAAGTGGAATACCTTAAAGGGGACTAGAAGTTGCCAAGTGAAAGAGGCCTCCTGTGGAGTTTTTGCATTGCATAAAACCATAGGTGGAAATCAGAACCTCAGCCAGAATGGTCTGAGTTGAGAAATTTCCACTGGAAAGGACGAGTAGACCAGCCTGGAGCAGCTAGAAGAACAGAAGATACTTTGTGAAGAAAGACCATCAGGAAAATCAGAAACAATAACAGCAGTCTGATTGATTACTACAAGAACAAGTAAGCTGTTCACCCAGGAGCCATCAAGGCAAGTGGTAGGGTCCCCTCAGAGCAAACCCCTTTCCAAGACTAAGACTTAAGTGTAATACATGAGCAGGCATGTGGTCTGGCTGGTGACCACGTTGGTCACTGATAAGGGGAAAAGGGGGAAAAAATAGCATTGAAGTTGGAATCTAAGTCCAGCCACATTCAATAGACTCCTGTGAACCTGGGTGGAGAACTGGATGGCCAGCAGTATGGCAAGACCCGGGGACTCGTGGGCCCAGAGGCAGTGACATGGTCACAGAGGACTAGGGTGGAGAATAAAGTGTCCAGCTGATATGAAGTGAGGGGAGATGCACAAGAACACCTATACTTGCAGATAATACCCACTTACTTGGCTTCAATGGCTGGATGATCAGAACTTGACTAGAAGAAGAAAGAAGCGGGGGCAGAAGAGTAATCCACTATACTTTGATGAACTTTACCTATACTTATGGATGTAGTAGCTCAAAAAAGGGAACAAATCTTTACAGCGAGGATCACTCCCACCCCTCGGTACACAGGGTTGACAGGGATGGGCAACTTAGACACTGACTACCCAAAATGGGGGAAGGGGGAGCTATAAAGGCAAGAAGTGACTGGCTTACAAAGTTTCAAGAGGGAGCCTAGTTCCAGACGGGGCAGGGGTAGGTAAAACCTCCACTTAATGATTTCCAATCTGTTAGGACCAGGCTGGTGAAAGGAAATAAGGATAAGACTCTTGTGGTACAATAGTGAATGATTGCCATCAGGACTGACTGTGAGGGTCGGAAATGTAGAGGTAGATGTTTTTTGACAAAAGGAGAGAAGTGATTGATTTTGTAACTGAGGAGCGGAGGTTCCTGAGACCATCAAATGAGAAGAGCAGAGAGCGTGACCCTACCCAGAGAGGACGTGATGCCAGGGATGGAGACAGAGACGATGACGTGGACAGATGGAGCAGCTGGGGACACTGAACTCAGGGAAGGAGAGAGGCTGTGTGCTGACGGCCAGGGGTCGGTCCTGTGGGGTGTATCCTTTGATTATTTGATGATCCATGGAGAGGATTGTAATCATTGAAATGAAATGAAATACGATAGGATGAATGTAAAACTGATGCTCTCCCATATAAACCCACATAATTCACAATAAAAACTTAAAAAAAAAAGATGTATAAGTAACTCATACAGGGCCGGCATGAGTGGGAATGGTTCAATGGTATTTACTACCACCACTACCAATTCCAATAAAAAAGATGAAATTGTGTAAAGTGAGGGATCTTTACCTCTAAAGGAACTGTGCTCTGTTGGTTTTTCATTAACTTTTCTCCAATAGCATGAAGAAACCCTGAACTTTTAAGAGAAAGCTCATGCCTCACTTACTCGTGTAATGAGATCTTTACAAAGACTCTCTCCATCCTGTATGTATACAAGCTGTTTTTATTAAGTACTGTCGAGTCAATTCTGACCCAAAGCAACCCTGTATATAGAGTTTCCGAGGGGCAGCTGTCCAGCTTGAACTGCCAACCCTGTGGTTCAAACTGACTTTGCAGTCCAGTGCATTAACTAACCCACAGCGCCTTTCCAGTACACAAGTAGTAACCAGTATAATTCCTGGTTTAGACTGGAGCTCCAACCACAGGAAGAGAAGCTCAGTTCCCTCATTGTGTCACTGCTTCTTGTAGCAAATGGTAGTGCTTCCTAGAAGTGTTTGGTCTCCTCTGAACGGAATTCAAAAACTAAAGGCATTATCCATTCCACTCCACAGATGCAAAAGCTTAAGTAAATGCGAATGGTCACAGCCTCGCCACCCCCCCTCCTTTCCTATTAAAATATACAACAACAAAGAATCCCCTCACTAATTGTGTGAGGGCAACTTGGGAGAAAATTGGCTGCAATGATGTGCTATTTTAATACTCAGTTCACTAAATCGGTTGCCTGGCGGGATGTACTTTTAATAATTAAAAACTCAATTAACTCAAATCTATAAACATAGGTGGTACGAATGCTCGGGTTTCACTTGAACGAACGGCAGACACTTTATGGTTCGTACTTTCTTCGTTGTGAACCTGCAGGGGCTTGTTAACCAGGCTAAGCGTCTCCTTCTACCATATGCTCTCCTCATTGCAATTCTAATCAAGACCAGACTCCAGCTGATGTGAAATAAGATCTGAAAGCTCTGAGAAGTTATCCTAATGAAACTCTAGCCGTTGGAGCCCAAAGATTCTGAGAGAATCTGGTTTTGAAACACCATTTCAAATGTAGACTTCCAGTTCAGCTTTAAGGGAGCACAGAGCAAGTCTTTGGGCCCTGGAAATGTTGCATCAGATTTGGGATTTCTGTGAAGTTGGTTATGTGACTCATGTTGGTAAGTGTCCTTGAGCTGATTCCAACTCCTAGTGACCTCATATGAAAGAGTAAAACTGCCCCATAGGGACCCTGATGCATAATGGTGTGACACTGTAGGATAAGCACTGGACCTAAAATTCAGTTTGAACTGCAAGGTTGGTGGGTCAAATCCATCAGTCACTTCTTGGAAATCCTATTACAGGATCCTTATTAATGGTTACGAATCAGGCTGCAAACCTCAGGTTCAGCAGTTCGAAACTACCAGCTGTTCCGCAGGAGAAAGATGAGGCTTTCTGCTCCCGTAAAGATTTACAGCCTCAGAAACCCTGTACAGGGTTGCTATGAGTCGGAACCGACTCCATGGCACATAACAACAACAACAACAACAACAACAACAACATGAGTCAGAATCTACTCCATGGCACTTAACAACATCAATCTTTATGGAAGCAGATCACATTTTTCTCCCATAGAACCAATTTGTGGGTTTAAACCATCAAGCTTTCTGTTAGCAGCTGAGCACTCCCAGGCTCCTCTGTAACTAGTGTAAGAGATGAGAAATTAATTTTTGGATGACCATATGGGTGAGTCTGCAGTCTGAATCAGGTTTAATAGTGTATGTGTGGTTCTTCAGTAAAGAACATTATAAACATTGTCATAGGTCAGGTTCTGTATATGAAGGTCCCCTGGCCCCTCACAAGACTTGATTTTAATTAAATCAGATCAATAGAGCTACAGGGAGTCCTTGTGGGAATTGGAAAAGCTGCAAATAAAGTGACCCTGATGCATAATGAAGTGAGAAATGGAGGCTGGACTTTATTTAACAGAATTTTGTGGATGTTTGTGGAGAGCAGGACACTGGGACAGAGGGCAGCTGGGCTGTTTGGTTGTTTCTTTTAGATCTTGGTGTCAGAAACCTTAGTATGGACAGAGAGCAGTGCCCATGAGAGGTTTTCCCAGTCTTTGGTGGCAAATCTAGGACCTTCCATACTTATTTGTTCGGTGGCAGGAGAACTAGGAAGAGAAAGTGAACACCTTCCCTCTAGTCCTACCAGTTATTAGACAGTTACTACATACTCAGAGTTCTATAGGGTAAGCACTGGATTGCTTACCTAAAGGTTGGCAGTTTAAACCCACTAGTCACCTTTACAGGGTTGACTTGGACACCCTTTACAGGGTCATTATGAGTTGGAAACTACATACCAATAACATATCCACTCCTGTCCCTTTTGTCTTTCATTAGTGGTACAGTGAAGACAATGATGTCTTCCAGACTTACCTCAAGTGAGACTCAACTGAGGCAGCAATTATGGAAGGAATCAGAACATTTTCACTGCTCCCACCAGAAAGACCAGTTCATACCACAGTTACTCAAATTTACACACCAACCACCAAAGCCAGTGATGGTGAAATTGAAGAATTCTACCAACTAGTTCAGTCTGAAATTGATCAAACTGCAATCAACATGCACTAATAATTACTGGAGATTGGAATGTAGAGGTTGGAACCAAAGAGGAAGGATGAGTAGTTGTAAAGTATGGTCTTAGTGATACAAATGATGTTGGAGATCACATGATAGAATTTTTAAAGACCAATGATTTTCATTGCAAATAAAAAACATAAAAGACTATATTATACACATGGACTACACCAGATGGAATACACAGAAATCACATTGACTACATCTGTGGAAAGAGATGGTGGAAAAGTTCCATATCATCAGCTTAAACAAGGTCAGGGGCAATTGCTTATATGCAAGTTCAGGCTGAAGCTGAAGAAAAATTTAAAAAGTCCACAGAGCCAAAATATGATCTTGAATATATCATACCTGAATTTAGAGACCATCTCAAGAACAGACATGATGCATTAGACACTAATGACTGAAAACCAGAAGAGTTGTGTGATGGAATCAAGAATATCATATAGGAAGAAAGCAAAGGGTGATTAAGAAGACAAGAAGGATGGAAAACACTAAAATAGATGTAAGAATAGACTCTGAAATCAAATGGAAAAATTAAAAAGGTAAAATAATTCAACAGAAAATTCCAAAGGCTAGTTTGAGACGACAAAGTCAAGTTATATGAAGTGTATAAAGACCTGGAGTTAGAAGTCTAAAAGTGAAGAACATACTCAGCATTTCTCAAGCTGAAAGAACCAAAGAAAATATTCAAGCCTTAACTTGCATCATTGAAGGGTTTTACAGGCGAAATAGTGAATGATGTAGAAAGCATTGAAAGATGGAAGGAATACACAGAGTCACCGTACCAAAAAGAAATGGTCAATGCTCAACCATTTCAACAGTAGACAATGGTACTGACGGAAGAAGTTCAATGTACACTGAAGGCATTGCCAAAGAACAAGGGTACAAAAACTGATGAAAAACAAATTGAAATCCTTTAACAAAATGATGCAGCACTGGAGGTTCTCACTCATCTATGCAAAGATTTTGGAAGACAGCTCCCTGGCAAACTGATTAGAAGAAATTCATATTTGTGCCCATTCCAAAGAGAGTTGGTCCAACAGAATGCAGAAATCATCAGACAATAGCATTAATATCATATGCAAGTAAAATTTTGCTAAAGATAATTCAAAAATGGCTTCAACAGTACATTGATAGGGAACTTCCAGAGGTTCAAACTAGATTCAGATGAGGATGTGGAATAAAGGATATCATTGCTGATCTTGGCTGAAAGCAGAGAATACCAGAAAGATGTCTAACTATGTTTTGTTGACTATGGAAACATTTTCGACTACGTGGATTATGACAAGCTATGGATAATATTGTGGAGAATGAGTATTTTGTAACATTTAATTGTGCTCATGAGGAACCTGTACATACACCAAGAGGCAGTCATTCAAACAGAACCAGGGGACACTGGTTTAAAATGAGCAAAGGTGTGTGCCAGGGTTGTATTCTTTCACTATACTTACTCAATCTGTATGATGAGCAAATAATTTGAGAAACTGGATTATATGAAGACATCAGTATTGGAGGAAGACTCATTAACAACTTGTGATACAGCAGATGATACACTGAATTCACCAACCTTTAGTTTTGTAGCCAGTTGAAAACCACCTGCCACTCTCAAATTCCCCTTTGTTTACTTAGACCTTCCTTTTGTAAAGCTGCTTCTCTGAGTCTCTCTTCCATACCTTTCTGCCTCTCTAGTGTATTCTCTTGGAGTCCTGTTGTGGTGCTGTGGGCTGATGTGTCAGATTGCAAAGTAGTTTGAACTGCAATGTCATTGGTTCAAACTCACGAGCTGCTTCTTGGAAACCCTATATTGGGTCACTCTAGGTCAGAATTGACTCGATGGCACTTAACAACAACAGCAACAACAAGTGTATTCTTTCTCGTATCAGAATATTCTCTATTTACTCACAGAATAGCTTAGAAATAAATATAAGGTCCTTAAATTTATGCTAGAGGGAGGCACAAGAAATGTTTCATATTAGCTACCTCTGGAGAAATGTATAAGAGAGAAGTTTTATTTTAATTTTATATACTTCTCTGCAATTTGAATTTCCAAGTCATGTGAAATGTTCTGTCAATTTTAGGCAATATCAATAGAGGTGGAGTAAAATATCCTTAGATTATTTAAAAGTACAACATTTAACTTTAGAAGTTTTAACTTTGGTAGAGATGACATACACAAAAGAAATCTCATCAACTATATGTTGAAAATGTTTGATATGGACAAAAACACACAGGAATGAATGAAATTTTCACTGTAAATTTTAAACAAAAAGGAATCAATAACTTCATTAAAATGAAGAATGAAGGGAAAAGAAGGAAGCTTTTAATTGCACCAAATAGAAAATTAATCAAGAAATTAAAGTGGCCTTTACAGTTGCTTTATGCTTTTTCCCTTCTGTCTTATCTGATCCTGGGCCAACTCGTTGTCTTCATTACCTAATGCTGACATAACAGAAATATCCACAAGAGGGTGGTTTTGAAGAACAGAAATTTGAATTTCAGAATGGCTTTATGGGGCGCCGTCCTTCTTGTCTATTTCAACTTCTAGCAGATGCCAACAATCTTGGTGTTCTTGAGCTTGCAGATGTATCTACCCTACAAGTTTGTATTCATATGGCATCTTCCCCACCCTTTTGTGTGTCTACCTGTGTCTGTTCTGTATGTTTCAGGAGTGATTTGATTTTTGTTGTTGTTGTTGCGTGCCATCGAGTTGGCACCAACCCATAGCAACTTTATGCACAGCAGAACGAAACACTGCCCGATCCTGGGCCAACCTCACTACTGTTGCTACGCTTGAGTCCATCAATGCTGCCACTTGGCCATTCCATCTTGCTGGGCATCTTCCTCATTTTCTCTGACCCTCCACCTTACCAAACATGATATCCTTCAGTGACTGGTCCTTCCTGACAAGATATCCGAAGTATGAGTGACGAAGTTTGGCCATCTTGGCCTCCAAGGAACACTCCGGCTGCACTTCTTCCAAAATGGATCTAGGACTTCCAGTTTGGGCGATAGCAGTGAAAACCAGGTAGGGAACACTCCATTGTGAAGAGATGGGGATCCCACAAAGGAAGCGCTCCTAGAAAAACTCTAGAGCTCTGGATCTACCATAAGATCCAGGACGTCAGTTTCCCGCATTCACAAGTGAAAAAAACCACGATAATAAGGAAGTACTGTGAGTTAGGAATCTGGAGATGGAACTCCCTCGGTGGCCATGCTGCCCTGGCAGAGTTTAGAGGGCGGGGCTACAGCCATTCCGGCTCAGAAAGCCGGCACTCAAAGCGGTGCAGAGATATTTGCAAAAAAAAAAAAGAGGCGCGGGAGACTCCACATTTCTCCTTCTTTTTCCCTGTCCCACCTTCATTGCTCAGCTCTGACAGCATCAGGCAGGACAGTTTTCCCATAGTGCAGAGAGAGGGAGCTTGGCAGCGAGTTATGACATCATCCACGGAGACACAGCCCTAACATTTTATCTGGTGGGACCCTTGGCAACTGTGCACCTTGGAGTTGATTCTGACTCCAGTTGACCCTGTGCGGGGTTTCTGGGACTGTGGATCTGTGCGGGAGCGAAGTGCTTCACCTTTCTCCCACTGCATGGGTGATGGTTTTGAGCTACTGACCTTGTGGTTCTTGGCCCTATTCACAGCCGCTGTGCTACCTGATCTCCCTGTGCAGGACCCATACAAAACAATCTGTAAAACCCCAACATAAAAGAACTCAACCATCTGGAGAAATGCATTGTGCACATGCAGATATCTAACTGACCTTCAGAGACAAAAATAGTGGACAATCTCTCTCTCTCACTAACTGCTCAATATCTATCTACCTGTAAACCTCTGTGTAGTGACTAGAGGAGGGGCCTGAGAGAGCCGACACCCTCACACACTGCTGGAGGTTTCTACCTTGCACACATACTGCCTGTATAGCTTGGGACAGTTGACCACAGCTTAATTTCTGTTCAAAGTGGTGGTTTTTGTCTCTGCATTTATATTACTTCTGCTTTTGGTCCTTTTGACCCCACATCTTTCCTGGAGGTGGAGCTTTTTCTTCCAATATTACCCAAGAAGAGACAGCAATCATGGTCATATAGCCAAGCTATAAGTATACCCCATAATATTCCACCATTGAGACAAGAGACAACAACACCTGCTAAACCTTACATGCAAAAAGGGAAGCCTATCTCCTGATCATATTCACCAGGAGACACCCAGTAAGCTTAACAACAAACAACAAACGTTCACTTAAGCTTAAAAAACAAAATAAAACACATAACTATCGGAAATGATGAATAAAAAACAACAAATGATATCAAAACATGTCCAAAAACAGAGACAAACGAGCTGGAGACAGACAAAGGCTCTCTAGAGGAGGAATAGCAGGTTTTGGATATGCCTGAGAAAGAATTCAGAAGAATGATATAAAAACAAATTCAAATGCTCCAAAAAGGGGTGGAGGAAAACAAGGAAGAGTCAGGAAAGTTCTACAAGAGCAATCAAATAAGATTGATACAGCATTGGAAAGAATTTAAAACCTGCAAAAAGATGTCCAGATGATTAATAATAAGATATCAGAAATGGGCAATACACTGAAAGGGAAAAGGAGCAGAATTGAAGAGATGGAAGACAGAGCTAGCAAGCTAGAAGACGAATCTCTCAATACTGCTAAGATAGAAGAGCAAGCTGAAAAAAGGATAAAAATTCTGAAGAGAGTCTAAGATTCATGCTGGATAACATGAAGAGGAATAACTTAAGAATTATTGGCATTCCAGAACAGGAAGAATCAGAGAAGTCCACAGAGGAGATAGTTGAAGAGCTTCTGGAAGAAAATTTCCCTAACATCTTGAAAGATGACAAGATAAACATCCAAGAAGCCGAATGTACCCCAGGAAGGATAGACGCAAAAGAAAGTCACCAAGACATAGAATAATCAAGCTCTCCAAAATCAAAGATAAGGAAAGCTTACTAAAAGTGGCCAGGGAGAAGAGAAATGTCACTTATAAAGGCAAGCAAATCAGATTAAGCTCTGACTATTTAGCACAAACCATGCAGGCAAAAAGGCAATGGGGAGACATATACAAAGTCCTACAAAAAAAATCTGTCAACCAAGAATTGTCTATCCAGCAAATACAATGGTATGATCAAGACATTCCATGATAAACAGAATCTGAGAGATTTTATCAAAACCAACCCAGCACTTCAAAACATCCTAAAGGGAGTTCTGTGGACTGAAAACCAACAAGAACAGACAACAACAAGAGATTGACAGGCGTGGCAACACCACCTGGAACTCAGTCAACAGACAGCAGGGTCCAGAACAGAACAAAACTACAACTACAAACTCAAAGGAGCTGAGAGGTCAACCGAAGATCAAAATTATATCAGTGTCAAAGAAGGGATAAACGTAGCAACAGAGACCCAGGTGGTGAGGATGTCAGGTAAATTACAGGATACAATGGATTCTCTTAAATGGAGAGAAAAGTTAGTAGACTGACTATAAGGTAAACCCAAAGAAAGTTAATACTTCACAACTTATCATGAAAATGAATTTCCAAGCAGAATAAGCAAACATGAAAACTAAAAAGAAACCAACAAGAAATAGCACAAAGAAACACCAACCAAAACGGATCTATTGGTTCTTTTGG
>NW_006409065.1:127345-136966 GCF_000296735.1 Chrysochloris asiatica
GTTTAGGTGCAACCCATTCCAAAGACTGTGGTCTTTGATCTTGATCAGTAAGTATTTCAAGTCCTCTTTGCTTTCAGCAAGTAAGATTGTATCATCTACATATCACAGGTTGTTAATGACACACTTTTCTTCATAAAATCCATCTTCTCAGATTATTTGTTCAGCATACAGATTGAGTAAGTATGGTGAGAGACTACAACCTTGTCGCACACCTTTCCTGATTTTAAACCGTTCGGGGTTCCATTGTTCCATGCAAAAAACAGCTTCTTGGTCTTATGTACAGTTTCCTCATGAGCAAAATGAATTGTTTTGGCATACTCATACTTCATAATATTGCCATAACTTGTCATGATTCACACAATTGAAAGGTTTTGCATAGACAATAAAGCATAGATAAACATCTTTCTGGTATATTCTGCTTTCAGTCAAGATCCACTTGACATAAGCAATGATTTCCCTCTTGCCATGTCTTCTTCTGAATCGGTCTTGAACCTCTGGAAGTTCTTTGTCAATGTATGGTTGCAACCATTTTGTATTACCTTTAGTAAAACTTTACTTGCATGGGATAATGATGATATTGTTCAATGATTTTCCCATTCCCTTGGGTCACCTTTCTTTGTAATGGGCACAAATAATATCTCTTCTAGTCAGTTGGCCAAGTAGTTGTCTTCCAAATTTCTTGGCATAAATGATTGAGTGTCTCCAGTGTCACATCAGTTTGTTGAAAGATTTCAATTTGTATTCCATCAATTCCTACAGCCTTGGTCTTAGCCAATGCCTTCAATCCACCTGGGACTTCTTCCTTCATTATCAATGGCTCTTGATCATATGCTACCTCTTGAAATGGTTGAACACTGACCTGTGTATTCCTTCCATTTTCTTTTGATGTTTTCTACATCATTCAATATTTTGCCCACAGAATCTTTCAATAGTGCAAGTTGAGGTTTGTATTTTTTCTTCAATTCTCTCAGTTTGAGAAATGCTGAGCATGTCCTTCCCTTTTGGTTTTCTAACTCCAGGTATTTGTACATTTCATTATAATATTTAACTTTGACTTCTTGATCTGACCTTTGACATTTTCTACTTAGCTCTTGTACCACCTCACTTCTTCCATTTGCTTTAGTATCTCTATGCTGGAGAGCAAGTTTCAGAGTATTTTCTGACATCTTTTCACATCTTTTAATTCATTCTTGTCTTCATAATGACCTTTTGCTTTCTTCCTCTATGATGTTTTTGATGTCACCCCACAACCCTTCTGGCCTTTGTTCTTCAGTGTCTAATGCATCAGATCTTTTCTTGAGATGATCTCTAAATTCAAGGTCATATGTTGACCCTCCTGGACTTGTTTTAACTTTCTTCCCCTCAATTTGCATATGAGCAGTTGATGGTCTGTTCCATAGTCTGCCCCTGGTCTTGATTTGGCTCATGACATGATGATTTTCCACAGTCTTTTTTCATAGATGTAGTCAATTTGATTTCTATGTATTGCACCTGGTGAAGTCCATATATATAGTCATCGTTCATGTTACTTAAAAAAGGTATTCATGATGAAAAAAGAAGTCATTGGTCTTGCAAAATTCTATCATGTCATCTCCAGCATAATTTCTATCACCAAGGCCATATTTTCCACCTATTGATCCTTTCCATTCATACTTTCGCATTCCAATGACCAATCATTATCAGTACATCTTGATTGCATGTTTGATCAATTTCAGACTGAGGAAGTTGGTAGAATTCTTCAATTTCTTCCTCATTGGAAGCTTTAGTGGTTGGTGCATAAATGTTAGTAATAGTGGTATTAACTGGTCTTTCTTGTAGGCATCTGGATAGTATCCTTTCACAGTGTTGTACTTCAGAACAGATCTTGATATGTCCTTTTTGATGATGAACGCAATGACATTCCTCTTCAATTTGTCATTCTCTGCATAGTAACTGATGTGATTGTCAGATAAAAATGGTCCATTTTAGCTCACTAATGCCAGGATATTGATGTTTATGTGTTCCATTTCATTTTTGGCAATTTCTAATTTTCCTAGATTCATACTTCATACATTCCATGTTCCGATTATTAATGGATGTTTACAGCTGCTTCTCTTCATTTTGAGTTGTGCCCCATCAGCAAATGAAAGTTCTGAGGGCTTTACTCCATTTGCATTATTACAGTCAACTCTACTTTGAGGAAGCAGCTGTTTACCGGTTGCATTTTGAGTGCCTTCCATCCTGAGGAGCTCATTGTTCTGCAGTATGCTGACAATATTCTGGTGCTTGTCATCTTGTTTCCATATTCAGTATTCTGGTGCTGACAGTGATCCACTGCCATTCATATGGCTTTTCGTAACTAAATATTCAGAAGTTGTTCATCTGTCCTCCTTCCTAGTCAGTCTTCATCTGGACTCTGACTATAGCAACCCTGTTTACAGTTTTCTAGAAGTTGCTGGTGAATTTGGACCACAGACCTTTTGGTTCAAACTGACCATATGGTCGGATAATACATCAGTGACACACCAAGACTCTAAGACTCTACCAGGGTAGTGTCAATTCTCAATGAAATTTCATTCCTTTAATACCTCAATGTTAACAATAACAACAAAAATACCTCAATGTAAAGAAAACAAAAATCCTTAAAACTGGACCAGTAAGTAACATCATGATAAATGTAGAAAAGTTTGAAGTTGTCAAAAACTTCGTATTGCTTAGATACATAACTAATACTCATGGAAGCTGCAGCCAACAAATCAAATTATGTATTGCATTAGATAAATCTGCTGCAAAAGACCACTTTTTAATGTTAAAAAGGAAATGTCTTAGTTTGAGGACTAAGGTGCAGCTGCCCCAAACCATGGTATTTTCTTTCTTTCTAAAATTTTTATTGTGAATTGATTGAAAACTTAACAGAGAATATCAGCAGTTTTACATTCAATAAATTAGACACTTTCTTTTATCTCAATGACTGCAGTCCTCAGCATGCAATAGTAATGATCCCACTTCCTCCTTGTGCTTCCTGTTTCCATTCCACCCTCCTTCCTAGTCCTTCTCAACTTCGTCCTTAGGTCAGTATGGTCCTGTTGACTTGAATGATTAATCATTCCATGGTGAGCTTACCTTACTAGTGTTATTGTCCCCCTTGAACCCTGAGGGTGAGTTCCTTTCCAGACCTGAAAGGTGGTCAAGAGCCACAGTCTCGGGTTTCTCCAGTCTCTTTCTTACAAGTAAGTCCGATTTCATTTTATTTTATGATTTTGTGTTTTGTTTCACATTTTCTCCTGTTCTATGTGGGACCTTCTAATGTGATTTCTTTCTGAGTGATTGGTAGTGTTAGCCAGGCATCATCTAGTTTTCCTGGCCTAACAGCTGTGGTTTGTAGTGACTGATATTCACATGTTCCATTGGTCCCTTGAACTATTTGATTCCAAGCATCTTCAATTTCCATCACTCTTCTTTCTTCCACAAATGGAAAGACCAATAGTTGCACCTTAGATGGCCACTCATAAACTTTTAAGATCCCAGACACTACTCACCAAAGTAGGATGTAGACCATTATGTTTGTGGACTGTTATACCAATTGACCATGGTGTCCCTTGAAAATATGGTCCTGAGCCATTAGGCCAAGCAACTCATTGTCTTAAGATGTTTGATAACATCTGGAGAAGTTTTCATCATTTCGCCTACTGTATGCTCCTGCACATTCACAGGTGTGTTTGCAGCAAAGACAAATACCCATGTACAAATATCCTCTTTCAAAACCTTTATTTGTGGATATACTTCCACTTTTCCTCCCATATCCATTCAGTCTGTGTATCTGTCAATATATCTACCTGCAGAACACTGTTGTTCCAGGGTTGTGTATATAACACTGTTTACCTGTATCCCCTTTAGTATTTTTATACCTTCCTGTGTCTTCACCTGTTTTCACCATTCTCCTATGAATCTCCTTCTTTTTGTATATTGTGCCCACAATCACCCAAATTAGCATGTGTCTACCCTTTAGCCAGTGAATTATTTTTACTTCCCTCCCATCCCTGGTAACCATCAAAGTTTTCTTTTAGCATGAAAACCTTTTCTTGAGTTTTTACAATAGTGGTCTCATCCAATATTTGTCCTTTTGTAATTGACTGATTTCCTGGTTGGCACTGAACTGCAAGGTCAGCCTGAACTGCATGGTCAGTGGCTCAAGCTCACCAGTGACTCCTCAGAAACCCTATACAGGGTCATTATGAGTCAGAAGTGACTGGATGGCACTTAACAGCAACAACAATTTCACTCAGCATAATTCCTCCAGGGTCATCGATATTATGAGTTGTTTTGCAAATCCATCATTATTCTTCACCATTGCATAGTATTCAATTGTATGTAAATATCAAATTGTGTTTATCCATTCTTCCACTGATGGGTTGCCACGAACATTAGAGTACCTATATCTACTCATGTACTGGCTCTTATTTCTAATGGCTATATACCACATAGAGGAATTACTGGGTCACATGGTTTTTATATTTCCAAATTTTTGAGCATGTGGCATACCATTTTTCACAATGACTGCAACATTTTACAGTGTCACCAGAAATATAGGAGGGTCCCAGTCTCCTCACACCTTGCTCAGTGTTTGTTGATTTCTTTTCTTTTCTTTTTTTCTACTTTGCTATTAATGCTGGGGGGAGATGATATCTCATTGTTTTGATTTGCATCTCTCTAAAGACCATGGTGTAGTCTTGGCATGACTCTGTAGGATAAGAACTGGACAGAGAGGTCAGTTTGAACTGCAAGATTGGCCATTAAAACTCATCAACTGATCCTCAGAAACCCTACACAGGGTTGTTATGAGTCCGAAATGACTCAATGACACTTACCAACAACTATAACAAGAACAAAGGCCATGGTATTTTCAATTGCCTCATATGCATGTGAATGTTGGACAATGAATAAGGAAGAATATAGAATGGTTGATGCATTTAAATTATGGTTTGAAGGCAAATATGACTGAGAAGAGATGCTTCTGACCAAAGAACCATTATATCCTAAGTTCTCTCTAATTGCTAATAAATTCAGTGAGTTCTGTGTGAACATTGCAACAGATGATCAAACACAGCAAAGAGGCTGAGTGCTGTGGGAGGGATGGTCCAAATAAGGTAAACAGAGTTGGAGGGTGGAGGTATGTCTGACCTCCACCTATAGGAATTGACTTTCGGCTAGTGATTCTCCTTATGAATCTGGAGGAATAGTCAATCCACATCTGAGGGATTAGTCTCTGAAAATCTAATGAAGAACAGTGTCTGATATAGTGCCAGAAAATGAGCCCCTCACATTGGAGGCACCAAAAATACAACTGAGGAAGAACTGCCTCCTCAAAGAAGAATCTACCTTGCTGACATGGATGGAGTAAAGTTTGGGGACCTTCATTTGCTGATGGTGCCTGACTCAAAATGAGAAGAAATACCTGCAAACATCCACTGATAATTAGACCATGGAATGTACAAAGTGTGCATCTAGGAAAATGGGAAAAGTCATCAAAAATGAAGTGGAACACATAAAGATTGCTCTCCTAGGTATTGTTGTTATTGTTGTTAAGTGCCATTGAGTCAGTTCTGACCCACAGTGACCTGTATAGGATTTCCATGGAGCAGCTGATAAGCCTGAACAGCCCATCTTGTGGTTCAAACCAACATTGCGGTCCAGTGCATTAACCCACAGCGCTAAATCTGGACTCCTATGTATTAGTGAGCTGAACTGGACTAGTGTTGACGATTTTCAGTTGGACAATCATATAGTTTACTATGCCAGGAGTAACAAATGAAGAGGAATGGCATCACTTTATCATCACAAAGAGCATTTCAAGATCAATTTTGAAGTACAGTGAAGTCTGTGATAGGATACTATCCATATGCCTCCAAGGAAGACCAGTCAATATCATTATTATTAAAATTTATGCACCAACCACTAAAGTTAATAATGATAAAAATTAAAAATTCTACTAACCTCTTCAGTCTGAAATTGATTAAGCATGCAATCAAGATGCACTGATAATTACTGATGATTGGGATGCAAAGTTGGGAACAAAGAGGAAGGATTAGTATTTCCAAAATGTGGCCTTGGTGATATAAATGATGCTGAAGATTACATGAAGGAATTTTGACTTATTCATGGCAAATAATTTTTCAAAAACATAAACCATGACTATGCATGCAGACTTCAACAGATGCAATGCACAGGAATCAAATTAACTATATTAGTGGGAAGAATTTATGGAGAAACACAGTATCATTTGCCAAAACAGATGAGGGGCTGACTGAGTAGCAGACCATTAATTGTTCATATATAGTTCAAGCTGTTGTTGCTGATAAGTGCCATTGAATCAGTTCCAATTCATAGGGACCCTTGTATAGGGTTTCTGAGGAGCAGCTGGTGGGTTTGGACCCCTGACTTTGTGGCTCGCAGTCAAATGTTTATCCTACAGCACCACACCAGGAGTCTAGTTTAGGCTAAAGCTGAAGAACATTAAAAACAAGTCCTTGAGAGCCAAAATATGAACTTGAGTGCATCCCACCTGAATTTAAAGACCATCTCAAGAACAGGTTTGATGCATTGAAGAGTAATGACTGAAAGCCAGAGGACTTGTGGATTGACATCATACAACAAGAAAACAAATGTCATTAAAAAGACATGAAAGAAAGAAAATATCAAAGTGAATGTCAGAAGAGACTTTGAATGAAACTTACTCTTGAACATAGAGAAGCTAAAGCGACTAGAAGAAATGGCAAAGTAAAAGAGATGAACATAAACTTTCACAAGGCAGCTTGAGAAGACCAAGTATTACAATGATACATGCAAAGACCTGGAGTTAGAAAACCAAGGAAAGAACACACTCAGCATTTCTTAAACTGAAGGAACTTAAGAAAAAATTCAAGTCTTGACTTGAAATGTTGAAGTCTTCTATGAGTTTAATATTAAATGATGCAGGAAGCATCAAAAGAAAATGGAAGGAATATACAGTGTCAAAAAGAATATGGTCAACGTTCAACATTTCTAGAGACAGAATATGATCAAGAACAAATGATATTAAAGGAGGAAGTCCAAGATCCACTGAAGACATTAGTGAAAAAACAAGGCTCCAGGAACTGATGGTATGCAAAGTGTTGTAGTGCTGGGAGCACTCGTTAGTCTATACTGAGGAAATTGGAAGACAGCTACATGGCCAACTGGCTGGAAGAAATCCATATTTGTGTCCATTCCCAAAAAAGGTGGCCAAAAGGAATGCAGAAATTATTAAACATTATAAGTGCAGCCAGAGTGCTCCTAGGAGGGTAGGATGGTCAAACTTCATCTCGCATACTTCGGACATATTGTCAGGAGTGACCACTCACTGGGGAAAGATATCATGCTTGGTAAAGTGGAGGGTCAGAGAAAAAGAGGAAGACCCTCAATGAGATGGATTGGCAAAGTGGCAGCATCAAAGTGTGGCAACAATTGTGAGGGTGGCCCAGGACTGGGCAGTGTTTCTTTCTGTTGTGCATAGGGTCGCTATGAGTCAGTACTGACTCGATGGCACCTAACAACAACATCATTAATATCACAAGTAAAATTTTAGTGAAGATAATTAAAAAAATAGTTGCAGCAGTAGGTACATTGACTGGTAGCTGGCAGATAGATATTAATGTTGGACGTATTAATGTTGGACAGAAGAGGACATGGAATCACACCTATCACTGATGATGTGAGATGGATGTTGGCTGAAGGCAGAGACTATCAGAAAGGTGTTTGTTGTTGTTGTTAGGTGCCGTCGATTCAGTACCGACTCATAGTGACCCTATCTATGAACAACGGAACAAAACACTGCCGGATCCTGGGCCAACCTCATAATTGTTGCCATCCTTGAGCCCATTTACTTGTATTTACTGACTAAAGGCATTTGACTGTGTGGGTCAGAACAAACTATAGATAGCTTTGTGAAGAATGGAAATTTCAGAACACTTAATTGTGCCCATGTGGAACTTGAACATAGCCTAGAGGCAGTCATTAGAGCAGAACAAGGAGATATTGTAAAGCTTAAAATCAGGAAAGGTGTGCACCAGAGTGATCTCCTTTTGCTATACGTACTTAATTGAAAGTGTGCGATAATCTGAGAAGCTGGAGTATCTGAAGAAGAATGCAGCATCAGGGTTAGAAGAAGGCCCGTTAACAACCTGCGATATGCAGATGGTACAATCCCACTTGCTGAAAGTGAAGAGGACTTGAAATACTTGGTGATGGAGATAAAAGACTCCAGCCTTCAGTACAGATTACAACTCAATGTAAAAGAAAAACAAAAAATAAAGAGCAATATTCTTACAATTGGACCAAAGAAGAACATCAAGATAAACGGAGAAAAGATTGAAGCTGTCCAGGATTTCATTTTACTTGGATCCACAATCAATGCTCATGGAACCATCAGTCAAGAAATAAAAAAGCATATTGCATTGAGCAAATTTTAAAGGCCTCTTTAAAGTGTCAAGGAGCAAAGATGTCACTTTGAGGCCTAAGGTTTGCCTGATCCACGCCATGCTATTTTCAGACAACTCATACGCATATGAAAGCTGGACAAAGAATAAGGAAAACTGAAGAAGAATGGATGGATTTGAATTATAGTGTCGGCAAAGAGTATTGAAAGTATCATGGGCTGTCAGAAGAACAAACAAAGCTGTCTTGGAAGAAGTATAGCCAGAAAGCTCCTTAGAAGTAGGGATGGTGAAACTTCATCCCACCAACTTTGGATACATTATTAGGAGGAACCAGTACCTGGAAAAGAACAACTTGCTTGATAAAGTGGAGGGTCAGCAACAATGGGCTCACACAACAAGGATTATGAGGATGACACAGAACAGGGTAGTGTTTTGTTTAGTTGTACATAGGGTCTCTATAAGTTGGAACCGACTCAATGGCACCTAACAACAACAACACACTTTAAATTGTAGAGATTATGTATCTACCTCATATTGAGTTCAAAGCGATTCACTACCAACTACACAGTTACTAAAGGGTAGTCCTGGTACAGTGCTGTAGGATAAGCACTGGACTGCTAACCTCAAGGTTGTCAGTTCAAACCCATCACCCACTTTTGGGAAATTCTATATAGGATCAGTATGAGTCAGAACAAACTCAATGGCACTTAACAACAACAACAACAACAACCAAGGGCATTGAGCATATATAGGGGATGTTTCAGGATATTAACCAGAAGTGATTCAAGTCTTCTCAATGCAGCATCATTTTTTAACTTGGCCTCCCATTGGAAAGTGATTCTGTTTAACAAAGGCATTACATGAACTCTTTTATTTCTAGAGAACTCTGACACTGTTGTTCTTGCAGAATAAAAGCAGTCAGAGGTAACTCAGATTCAAACATGACTAGGTTAAAAAAGAGTGAGCTACCGCATCATCAAGCCATCACCAACATTTTACAGAGCACTTTGGAAAGAAGCAAAGCTTTCCTTCCTGGGGAATGTGCAAGCTAAGAGTAATACCTCTCTGCTGTAGGTTATGAGGACATGGAAACCAGAAAGGGGTATCTCAGTGTGGAACCACAGGAGAGGACTCAGGTTGAACAGATATTTGCCATGTGATAAGTGTTATCAGAAAGATGTTTACCTGC
>NW_006409065.1:137066-148174 GCF_000296735.1 Chrysochloris asiatica
TTGTCCATAGCTTGTCATGATCCACACAATCAAAAGCCTTTACGTAGTCAATAAAGCACAGGTAATCATCTTTCTGGTATCCTCTGCTTTCAGCCAAGATCCATCGACATCAGCAATGATATCCCTCTTTCCATGGCCTCTTCTGAATCTGGCTTGAACCTCTGGAAGTTCTCTGTCAATGCTAGAGCAGCCGTTTCTGTATACTTTTAGTAAAACTTTACTCACAAGGGATATCAAAGAGATTGTCTGATAATTTCCACATCCCATTGGGTCACCTCTCTTTGGAATGGGCACAAATACAGATCTCTTCCAATCAGTCAGCCAGATAGTTGGACCCACCTAAAGTATGGCTTATTCACATATGGCCTCATTAGCTTAAGAAGAGAATATCTTATTTCAAACAGGATCACATCTAAAATACAAGGGTTAGGATTACAACTCTCTGGGGCACAACTCCACTCATAATAGATACCCTACTGAAAAACTACATTTCCAAGTTTGTTTGTTTTTTTCTTTCTACTAGATGTAGCCATGTGTCTGTATTCTGGCTAACAGAGAATGCTTAGGTTGAGCTGTTGGGTGAGATTTCTGAGGAGGCTCATTATGAAGACAAAACAAGCCCTTCTTTTTCCTTCCTCTTCCTCCTGCCCTGGCTGTACTTCCAGCAGGCTTCAGACCCAAATGAGTCCTTAAGGATGGAATTACAGGCTGAGGATGGAAGAATATGAGAGTGAACGACGCATAGGTTCTGGTGACTTCATGGAATTATAATATTCCTGGAACCTGATGATGCTGGAGGATAAGCACTAGATTGCTAATCACAAATTTGGCTGTCCAAATCCACTAGCCACTCTGAAAGAGAAAGATGAGGCTGTCTGCCTTCCTAAAGATTTACCGTCTCGAAAACTCTAAGAATTGGATTCAATGAAGGACCAATCTCTAGACTTCTCTTACATGAGAGAATAAAGTCTGTGTGACCAATATACTTTTGTTTTCAAGTTTCAGTTTACTCATAGCTGAATATAATCTCTAACTGATATACTGGTTTAGTTATGTTTGCTCTGAAAAATATGAAAAAAATTATGAAAATTCTTTAATATTGATCTCATTCCAATTATAATGTTCAATCTAGTAGTCCTTAACGTTAAGAGCTTGGGATCAAAATCTCCACCAGGTCAAGATGATGGGTCCAGATCTGAAGACATATGTTTCGAAGTCAAAAGCTCAATGCAAGTTAAGGATTTGTATTATTTATACTTCATCTAGAAACCTTAATGCTACTTCATTACTTTCATATAATTACTACACAGATCTCAAATTACCGGCTGCTGTAACTGCAGAGGCTGTTGGAAAATACACACATCCTGGTCCACATGTTCATTCTGTCTGGACACTCTGTCTCTTCAATAAGGTCAAATACCTGTGGTTTGCATTTGCCTGGGGCAAGATGAATGGAACCAGCTGGGATATATCTGCAAGAGATTCTTGATTAACACAAGGGTTGTTTAACTTGGATGTCATTTGGTGTCTTCTGGAGCCTTTCAATCTAGATAGGAATGCCTCAGATTCCCAGATAAAGACTTATGGACAGTTCAACTTCTACCCAAGATTCTGAAATTCACTGTCCCCTCTGAGTCTGAATTCTTGTGTTCTCTAAAGTCTTGTTTTCCACTCTGTATCTTGAAGCTATTTCAATTTTCTCTGAATATTTTCAGGATTCAGTTTCCCAGCATTACCCCAAATTTAGGGCCTTCCTGAATTTTCTCCACAGAAAAATCATGCTGTCAACTATTGTAGAACTTTTTTTTTTTTTTTTAATTTTAAATTTTTATTGTAAATTGAGTGATAGTTTACATGGGAGAACATCTGCTTTATATTCATCCTATCGTATTTTGTTTCCTTGCAATGATTTCAATTCCCATCACGCATCAACATTCAACAGCATTTGCTTCCATTCCCGCTGTTTTTTGTTTTTGTTTTGGATGTACACTGAAGCACTCAGGAATATATAACCATTTAACCATTCAAACAACCAAAGGGTATACCCTGCAAACCTGCTCCCCTACCCCCACCCCCAGCTGCCAGCTGTTCCAGAGTTCCCAACCACTCCACCTCTCCACGCCATCGTCTCTGCCTCCATTTGTGGCTTTGAGCTTTCTCTGGCTGGGGTCCCGCACCTCGCTCTTCTCCCTTGATGGTCCTAGGGTCCTCCACTCCTCGGCTGCAAGATCAACCACTCCTCTCCTTTTGTTATAAAATGTCTATTGTAGAACTTTTATTAAATGTTACCATGAGGGAAGCTTCACTGCATAATTTATTGTTGTTGAATGCCATTGATTTGGTTCCGACTCATAGCTACCTGTATAGGGTTTCTAAGGAGTGTCTGGTAAGCTTGAACTGCCAGCCTTGTGGTTCAACCTAAATTGAGGTCGAGTGCTTATCGTTGTTGTTGTTAAGTGCCATCAAGTAGGTTCCAACACATAGCAACCCTGTATGGAGCAGTTGGTGAGCTTGAACTTCAGACCTTGCAGTTCAAACTGACTTTGCAGTCCAGTTCATGAATCTGCAGGGCCACACCAATGCATAATCAGTGTAAAATTACATATTAAATTTGCTATTGTTGTTCTGCACTGTGGAGTTGATTCCAACTCATAGTGACCCTGGACAGAGTTTCTGAGGCTGTAAATCTTTATAGGAGCAGAAAGCCTCATCTTTCTCCTGTGGAATGGCTGGTAGTTTTGAACTGCTGACCATGAGATTAGTAGCACAGTTTGTAACCACTATGCTTGTTAGCTACCATCAAATCTTCTGAAGTCATTGTAACCTTACATATAACAGAACAAAATGTTTAACTGGTCCTATGCCATCTTTAGTACACTTGAGTCCATCATTGCGGTTATTGTGTAATGACTTCCAATCTAGGGATTCATCTTCCAGCACTATAGAGGGCCTTGTTCTGTGGTGACCCATTGGGTTTTCATTGACTAATTTTTAGAAGTAGATGACCAGTCTTTCCTTTCTAGTTTATGTTAGTCTGGAAGCTATAGGGAACTCTGTCCACCATGGGTGACTCTGCTGGCATTTGAAATTCCAGTGGCAGTATCATAGCAATATGTAAGCCACCATAGTATGACAAACTGACAGATGGGTGGAAGATATATTAAATAGTCTAATTCTTAATTATTTTTAAGACACTTATCATCATTGAGGAGTCCTGGTGTGGTGCTATAGGATAAGCACTAGACTGCTAATTGCAAGGTAAGTGGTTCAGACCCACCAGCCACTTGCCGAGATCCTATAATGTAGAGATGGGGAACCTACAACCTGAGGGCCATAAAGGCCCTCAAAATCTATTATAATCTGAAGCACAGTCCTGAAGCAGAAGATGTTTTACTTACCATTTTATTCAACACCCAGAGCTGTTTCAGCTCTACACCTGAGTTTATAATCATATGGCAGGACTCCTATTGAGGGCCAGTGTCATTTCTAGGAGGGAGAAGAGTGAAAACTCAAATATCGTCTTTGGCCAGGGAGACAGTATAATAAGTGAATTGGACCAAGTGCAATAGGGAGTGGTGGGGAGTCTGGGAAAGTGAAATTTCATGCCCTAATGGAGCAACTGCTACTTAGCTAATTATTTCTCTGTGAAATAGCAGGTCTGGAATTGCCATACTCTACAATTTCGCTAGAAAAGCTGTGTTTTTCTGGTAATTGAAATAGCAGATGAGCCAAAATAAGACATCTGGAGGCTGAATGTGGCCTGTGGGTCATGATTTCTGGTTTGATTACGACATTTCCAGTGGTAGTGACGAGTTCAGGCTCTATAGACAGGTCTGCCTTTCTCTCGTTCCAGCTATGTATGTGTAATCATCTGTGTATCCTTGGGTCAATTATATTATCCTCTCTGATTTTAGAACCCCTAGGAATCCTGGTGTGGTGCTATAGGATAAGCACTGAACTGCTAACCATGAGGCCAGCAGTTCTAATGTATCACCAGCTGCTTGGAAATCATATACAGGGTCACTATGAGTAGGAACTCACACTATAACACTTACACTGACAACAAAGTGGTAAGGTGTGCCTGACCCACGCCACGGTATTTTCAATCACCTCAAATGCTTGTGAAAGTTAGACAATGAATAAGGAAGCCTGTAGAAGATTTGATGCATTAGGCTTATGGTGTTGGTGAAGAATATGGAAAGTACCATGGACTGCCAGAAGAACAAACAAATCTGTCTTGGAAGAAGTTTAGCCAGAATGTTCCTTAGAAGCAAAGATGGTGAGACTTTGTGTCTTGTACCTGGAAAGGACATCATGCCACACCAGGATTCTTGTAGACTCATTTTAATTTTCTTTAGCGTCAACTTGAATTTTCATATGAGAAAATGATTGTCAGCTTCATAGTCAGTCCCTAGTTGTATTCTGATTGATGATACTAATCTTCTCCTCATCTCTCTCTACAAATGTAGTCTATCTGATTCCTGTATATTCCATCTGATGAATTCTACATATATAGTCATTGTTTATGTTGTTAAAAAAAGGTATTTCCAATGAATAGGTTATTGGTCTTGCAAAATTCTATCATGCAATTTCTTGCATTCCTTCCTACCATTTTTATCACTAAGGTCATTTTTTCTAACTACCAATCCTTCTTTCTTTGGAACTTTCACCTTCTAATCACTAGTAATTATCAGTGCAACTTGACTGCATATTTGATCAATTCCAGACTGAAGAAGTTGGTAAAAATCTTTAGTTTCTTCATGTTTGGCATTAGTGGCTGGTTTGTAAATTAGAATAATAAATAATCATGTTAGCTGTTCTTTCTTTTGTTGTTATTAGCTAGCACTGAGTTGGTTCTGACTCAGAGCAACCTTGCATAAGGTTTTTGAGGAGCAACCGGTAGGTTTGATTCTTTGAACTTGTGTTCTGTAGTCCAGTGCTTATCCTGTAGTGCAATACCAGGGCTCTGGGTCTTTCTTTTAGGCCTATATATATATTATCCTACTGAAGTTCTGGTGTAGTGCAGTAGTATAAACTCTGGACTGCTAACTACAAGGTTGATGCTTCAAACCCACCAGCCACTCCTTGGAAACCCTATACAGGGCTCTAGGAGTTGGAACTGACTTTACAGCACTAAACAACAACAACAACATACTATCTTATCATTTACAGAATTTGCTTCAGTACAGATTTTGAAACTTTGTTTCAACAATGAATGTGATGTCATTTCTCTTTAATAAATTTGTCGTTCCCAGCATAGTAGACTATCCTTTTCAAAATGACCAATACCAATCCATTTCAGCTCACTAATGCTTAGGATACTGATCTTTATTTATTCCATTTCACTTTTTATGATTTCCAGTTTTCCTAAATTCACACTCTAAAACTTAGTGGCATAAAACAATAACTATGCATTATTGTTCATAAGTCAAAGGGGCTGCTGAGAGGTTCTGATTCTTTGGGCCAGATATGGATGCTCTCATCTGGGCTTACTCATGCATCTTCAGTCCATTTCAGGCCAACAAAGTGTTTTGGCTAACTTTCCTTACACGTCTCCCATGTGCCTAGCTGGTACAACTGGACTGACTCATTTTCACATAGTGAGACAAGGGCTGGAGAGAAAGAGAGAGGGAGAGAGGGAGAGAGGGAGAGAGGGAGAGAGGGAGAGAGAGAGAGAGAGATAGATAGATAGATAGATAGATAGATAGATAGATAGAGAGAGAGAGAGAGAGAGAGAGAGAGAAAGATCATGTACAAGGCAGTCTTAGGTTTAGTCTTAGAAATGGCACAATGCTACTTATTCCACTTCCATTGACCAAAGCAAGTTGCAAGGGCCAGCTCAGATTAATGGTTTGGGGAAACTTCCTGATGGAAGGAGCAGCATCACTTGCAAATGGCATGGATCCAGGGAGGGGAATAATTGCAGACTTTTTTTCCCTTTAAACAATCTATCACAATGATTATAATAGGGATGTTATTCTGATGCATCCCTCTGAAGTTGCTCTTCCTCCTGCCCCTTAGACCTTTTCCAAACTTGATTGATCATATCACTGGTGCATTTTATTTTATCTAGTTGAAGATACTACTAGGATGCTTCTTAGAAGTGAGGGTGGTGAGACTTTGGCTTGCTTACTTTAGACACATCATGAAGATAGACCAACCTCTAGAATAGCACATCATGTTTGGCAAAGTCGAGAGTTAAGGAAAACCTACTAAGAGACGGATTGACACAATGCCCACAACAATGGACTCAAACATACCAATAATCATGAAGATTATATAGGACCAGGCAATATTCTTCTATTAAATGTAGGGTTTGCCATCTTTTGCAGCCGACTTGATGGCCACCAAGAGTAACAACAATTAGCAACAGTTAGAGATATTTAGTATCGAGTTGAACTTGACCAGAGCCTAAGATTTTAATCCAGAGAAACCAGGAGAATAAAAATTGTATATATCACCCAAAGTAGCACCCAATTCTGTAGTGGAAAAACATGGCCCTTATAGTATGGGGGGAGTCCTGGTGTGGTGATGTGGGTTAATGCGCTGGACTGCAAGGTTGGTTTGAACCTCCAGGTCTGTTGTTCAAGCTCACCAGCCACTCCTAAGAAACTCTATACAGGGTCGCTATGAGCCGGTACCAACTTGATGGCATTTAATAATAACAATGATAGTACAGGGGAGCTTGTGAAAGGACCCTATAAACCTGTCACATCCCCTGAAAGCCCATGTCTAAACTCTAATTTTATGTTTTAGAGCAATGATTTTTGTTCAGTTATGCTGAAAGAAGACAATTAGATGTCAGTTGCCACAATTTACAAGGTCTCAAGACATCCAAATTTGACTCATTGACTTTGCTCTTGGGAATAAGAGTAAGAGCTACTCTGAGAGTAAGTAAGGAACCCACTGTGCTTAACTTGACTTCCTCTAATTCACTGACATTTGGTGGGGAAGTATTCTTACAACTCAGCCCCTGAAAGCCATAGTTTCACCGTTAGTCCTTAGGCTGCTGTTGACTTTAGTGGGCAATTAATGTGCAATTTTACTGGAAAAATATGTTAAAAAAAATTACACCCACATTATGTAGAAATATGGATGGATATTTTCCAGTTTTGAATTGAGTTTATATTCTTAGCCCTAAGGAAATATTTACAAATGTCTTCATTGGCTCAGGATTTTAAATGATCCAAGCGATGGATCCCAAACTCTGTTAGCTGCTGAAGACAGCTGACATACGATGTGCTGAGTGGTCCCATCTGAGACCCAGTGGTTGAGATAAAGCTCTTCCTCTCTTCTCATGGCTCATAAAACCAACACTAAGCCTTTAAGTCGATTCCAACTCATAGAGATCCTGTGTAGGGTTTCCAAGCTGCAAATCTTTAAAAGAACAGAAAGATTTGAACAAAGAACAAAGGTTTGAACAACTGACCTTGTGATTAGCAGTCCAGTGCTTATAGTACAGAGCCACCAGAGATCCTTCAAGAACTCATATTATTGTTGCTGTTAGGTGCCATTGAGTCAATACAGACTCATAGCAACTCTATGTACAGCAGAATGAAACACTACCCAGTCCTATGGCAACCTGACAATCATTGCTGCTATTGTGCCAATTCATCTCACTGAGTGTCTTCCTCTTAATCTCTGACCAACCACATTACCAAAAATGATATCCTTCTTCAGGGCTGGTCCCTCCTGATAATATGTCTGAAGTATGAGAGACGAAGTCTGGCCATCCTGGCTTCCAAGGAACATTCTGGTTGTATTTCTTCCAACATAGTTTTTTGTTTGTTTGTTTAGTAGTCCATTATTTTAGATCACATTATGTGAAGTTATTACCTTGTAACTACCAAACCACTGAGAACCAGGCCCAGCTAAGATAACACAAAACCTTAACTAACACACAAAGGCATTTGACTGTGTGGTTCATATCAAATTGTGGCTAATACTAGAAGAATGGGTATTCCAGAGCACTTAATTGTGCTCACGAGGAACCTGTATATAATACCAGAGGCAGTTGTTCAAACAGAACAAGGGAATACTGAGTGTTTTAATATCAGGATGCAGCAGGATTATATCCTTTCACCATAGTTATTTAATTTGTATGGTGAGAAAATAATCAGAGAAGCTGGGTTATATAAAGACAAACATGGATCAGGATTGGAAGAACACTCATTAACCACCTGTCATATGAAGAGGATACAATCTTAGTTGATGGAAACAAAGAGGATTTAAAATACTTAGTGATGATGAACAAAGATTAGAGACTTCATTATGGCATAGACCTCAATATAAAGAGAACAAAAATCCTAAAATTGGACCAATAAATAACATCATGGCAAATGGAGAAAAGATTGAAGTTTTCAGAGACTTTATTTTGCTTGGATTCACAATCAAACACTCAAGGAAGTAGCAGTCAAGAAATCAAAAGACATATTGCACAAGGCAAATATGCTGCACAAGACCTCTTTAATGTGTCAAAGATCAAAGATGTCATTTTGAGGAGTAAGGTGCGCTTGACCCAAGTTATGATAGTTTCAATTGCCTTATTGTTGTTGTTAGGTGTCATAGAATTGTTTGCGACTCATAGTAACCTTATTCACAACAGAACAAAATACTGCTTGGTCCTGGGCCAACCTCACAATCATTTTCGCACTTAAGCCCATTGCTGCTGCCACTTGGTGATCCATCTCATTGGGGTCTACCTCTTTTTCTCTGACTCTCCATTTACCAAGCAGGGACTTGGTCCAGGGACTGTTCCCTTCTGTTAATATGTCTGAAGTATGGGAGACAAAATCTGGCCATCTTGGCTACTCAGGAGCATTCTGGGTATACATCTTCCAACACAGATTTGTTTGTTCTTCTGGTAGTCCATGGTACTTTTAATATTCTCCACCAATACCATAACTTAAATGCATCAGTTCTATGATCTTCCTTATACATTCTCCAACTTTCAAATGTATATGAGGCTATTGGGAATACAATAGCTCAGGTCAGGCACACCTTAATCCTCAAACTGATATCTTTGCTCTTGAACACTTGAAAGAGGTCCTGCACTGTAGATTTGCCTATAGTGCAATACGTTATTTGATTTTTTGACTGCTGCTTCAATGAGTTTTGATAGGGACCCAAGCAAAATGAAGTCTCTCACAAAGTGAATAGTTTCTCCATTTACATGATGTTATTTATTGATCCAGTGGTGAGGATTTTTGTTTTCTTTACGTTTAGGTGCAACCCATTCCAAAGACTGTGGTCTTTGATCTTGATCAGTAAGTATTTCAAGTCCTCTTTGCTTTCAGCAAGTAAGATTGTATCATCTACATATCACAGGTTGTTAATGACACACTTTTCTTCATAAAATCCATCTTCTCAGATTATTTGTTCAGCATACAGATTGAGTAAGTATGGTGAGAGACTACAACCTTGTCGCACACCTTTCCTGATTTTAAACCGTTCGGGGTTCCATTGTTCCATGCAAAAAACAGCTTCTTGGTCTTATGTACAGTTTCCTCATGAGCAAAATGAATTGTTTTGGCATACTCATACTTCATAATATTGCCATAACTTGTCATGATTCACACAATTGAAAGGTTTTGCATAGACAATAAAGCATAGATAAACATCTTTCTGGTATATTCTGCTTTCAGTCAAGATCCACTTGACATAAGCAATGATTTCCCTCTTGCCATGTCTTCTTCTGAATCGGTCTTGAACCTCTGGAAGTTCTTTGTCAATGTATGGTTGCAACCATTTTGTATTACCTTTAGTAAAACTTTACTTGCATGGGATAATGATGATATTGTTCAATGATTTTCCCATTCCCTTGGGTCACCTTTCTTTGTAATGGGCACAAATAATATCTCTTCTAGTCAGTTGGCCAAGTAGTTGTCTTCCAAATTTCTTGGCATAAATGATTGAGTGTCTCCAGTGTCACATCAGTTTGTTGAAAGATTTCAATTTGTATTCCATCAATTCCTACAGCCTTGGTCTTAGCCAATGCCTTCAATCCACCTGGGACTTCTTCCTTCATTATCAATGGCTCTTGATCATATGCTACCTCTTGAAATGGTTGAACACTGACCTGTGTATTCCTTCCATTTTCTTTTGATGTTTTCTACATCATTCAATATTTTGCCCACAGAATCTTTCAATAGTGCAAGTTGAGGTTTGTATTTTTTCTTCAATTCTCTCAGTTTGAGAAATGCTGAGCATGTCCTTCCCTTTTGGTTTTCTAACTCCAGGTATTTGTACATTTCATTATAATATTTAACTTTGACTTCTTGATCTGACCTTTGACATTTTCTACTTAGCTCTTGTACCACCTCACTTCTTCCATTTGCTTTAGTATCTCTATGCTGGAGAGCAAGTTTCAGAGTATTTTCTGACATCTTTTCACATCTTTTAATTCATTCTTGTCTTCATAATGACCTTTTGCTTTCTTCCTCTATGATGTTTTTGATGTCACCCCACAACCCTTCTGGCCTTTGTTCTTCAGTGTCTAATGCATCAGATCTTTTCTTGAGATGATCTCTAAATTCAAGGTCATATGTTGACCCTCCTGGACTTGTTTTAACTTTCTTCCCCTCAATTTGCATATGAGCAGTTGATGGTCTGTTCCATAGTCTGCCCCTGGTCTTGATTTGGCTCATGACATGATGATTTTCCACAGTCTTTTTTCATAGATGTAGTCAATTTGATTTCTATGTATTGCACCTGGTGAAGTCCATATATATAGTCATCGTTCATGTTACTTAAAAAAGGTATTCATGATGAAAAAAGAAGTCATTGGTCTTGCAAAATTCTATCATGTCATCTCCAGCATAATTTCTATCACCAAGGCCATATTTTCCACCTATTGATCCTTTCCATTCATACTTTCGCATTCCAATGACCAATCATTATCAGTACATCTTGATTGCATGTTTGATCAATTTCAGACTGAGGAAGTTGGTAGAATTCTTCAATTTCTTCCTCATTGGAAGCTTTAGTGGTTGGTGCATAAATGTTAGTAATAGTGGTATTAACTGGTCTTTCTTGTAGGCATCTGGATAGTATCCTTTCACAGTGTTGTACTTCAGAACAGATCTTGATATGTCCTTTTTGATGATGAA
>NW_006409065.1:148274-149411 GCF_000296735.1 Chrysochloris asiatica
TATTTTCAATAACCTCATATGCATGCAAAAGCTGGACAGTGAATAAAGAAGACCATAGAAAAATTGATGCTTTTGAGTTATGGTGTTGGAGGAGAATATTGAAAGTGCCATGAGCTGCCAAAAGAACCAATAGATCTGTGTTGGAAGAAGTGTAGCCAGAATGCTCCTTGGAGGTCAGGATGGCCAAACTTCGTCTCTCATACTTTGGACATATTGTCAGGAAGGAGCAGTCGCTGAAGAAAGATATCATGTTTGGAAAGGTGGAGGGTCAGAGAAAAAGAGGAAGGCCCCCAGGAAGATGGATTGGCAAAGTGGCAGCATCAATGGGCTCAAGCGTGGCAACAATAGCGAGGTTGGCCCAGGATTGGGCAGTGTTTCATTCTGCTGTGCATGAATGGTAGTTATGAGCTGGTACCAACTCGACGACACCTAGCAACAGCACAACAACAACAAGAGTAATCACCAGTTCCTTAGTTGGTTTGGTTGTATGCCACTAAGTCGGTTCTGACTCATAGTGACCCTGTATAGGGTTTCCTAGGCTGTAAAACATTATGGGAGCAGAAAACCTCATCTTTCTCCTGAGGAGTGACTGGTAGATTAGAACTGCTGACCTTGCAGTTAGCCGACCAGCTTGTCATCCACGATGCTACCAGGGCACCTCATAGAGGGAAAAAAATGGAGTGATGTATATATATGTTGCTGTTGTTGTTAAGTGCTGTTGAGTTGAAGTGCCGTTGAGTTGTTTCCAACCCATAGTGGCATTGTATAGAGTTTTTGAGTAGTGACTACTGAGCTTGAACCACCAGTCCAGCATGTGTATATATGTTGTTGTCAGGTGCCATCAAGTCGGAACCGACTCATAGTGACCCCATGCACAACAGAACGAAACAATGTCCAATCCTGGGCCAACCTCATTACCGCTGCCACACTTGAGTCCATCGATGATGCCACCTGGCTAATCCATCTCATTGGGGGTCTTCCTCTTTTTCTCTGACCCTCCATCTTACCAATCATGATATCCTTCTCCAGTGACTGTCCCTCTTGACAATATGTCCAAAGTATGAGAGACGAAGTTTAGCCATCTTGGCCTCCAAGGAGCACTCTGGCTGCACTTCTTCCAAAACAGATCTATTGGTT
>NW_006409065.1:171196-177487 GCF_000296735.1 Chrysochloris asiatica
TCTTTTTTTCCTCTTTTTTCTTCTTCTAGTTGAGCTCTGATCATTCAGTCACTGAAGCCATGTCAAGTGGGTATTATCTACAAATGTGGGTTTTCTTGTGCATATGACTTCTCTTCTTATCAGCTGGATGCTTCACTCTCCACTCTAGTCCTCTGTGGCTATGTCACTGTCTCTGAGCCTAGGAGTCCCCAGGTCTTGCCACATTGCTGGCCAACCAGGTCTATTGAACGTTGTATGGCTTAGCTCTCAGCTTCATTGCTGTTTTTCCCTCAATTCCCCTTATCAGTGATGAACGTGGTCACCAGTCAGAGTGCATGTCTGCTCGTGTATTCCCATTGAGTTTTAGTCTTGGAAGAGGGTTTGCCTGCCTAATTGTTTTCCCGTCTGCTTTGTTCTTCCATTCCCCTCCCCCTTTTGTGTATTGTCCCCCTCCCTAGCACCCAAACTATCTTGTGTCTATTCCTTACCCTATGCTCCACATCCCCCTTCCCTCCCCTCACCCCACCCTTCACATCCTGGTAACTAGCAATGAATCCACCCCCTCCTTTAGTATGGGTTCTTTTTCTTAGTCTTTTACAGTAGTGGTCCTGTGCAGTATTTCTCCTTTTGTGACTGACTAATTTCACACAACATAATGTTCTCAAGGTTCATCCATGTTACGCAATGGCTTGCAGCTTTCTTGTTATTCTTCAAGGTAGCATAGTACTCCATTGTGTGTATGTACCACAGTTTGTTTATCAATTTTTCAGTTGATGGGCACTTAGGCTGTCTCCATCTTTTTGCTATTGTAAATAGTGCTGCTATGAACATTGGTGTGCATATATCTACTCATGTTCTGGCTTGTATTTCTTGTGGATATATGCCAAGCAGCGAAATTGTTGGATAATAAGGTATTTCTATTTCCAATTTCCTAAGCTATCACCATACTATTCTGAGTGTTTGAACCATTTTACAGTCCCATCAGCAATGTGTGTGTGTGTGTGTGTGTGTGTGTGTGGTCCCAGTCTTGCCACACCCTTGCCAGCATTTGTTGTTTTCTGTTTTTAAATTTTTTTTAAGCTTTGCTGTTATTCTTAACACCATAACTTTTCAACTTGTCATTCCTGGTATAATAAACCATGTGATTGTCAGATTTAAAGTGGCAAGTGCAGATCTATTTCAACTCACTAATGCCTAGGATAGAGATGCTTATATTTTCCATTTTATTTTTGACAACTTACCATTTGTACATTCCATGTTCTGATTATTAATGAATGTTTGCAGTAGTTTTTCCTCATTTTGAGTTGTGTCCCATCAGCAAATGCAGGTCCCAAAAGCTTCATCTCATTCATATCATCACAGTCAACTCTATTTTGAGGAGGCAGCTCTTCATCTGTCATATTTTGAGTGCCTTCATTTTGACCTTCTCATTGTTTGCTAAGAGGCTCATCTTGTTTGCTAAGAAGACTTATCTTCCAGCGCTATATCTGACAGTGTTCCTCTACTATTTTAAATATCCAATATTCTGGTGCTATCTAACAGTGTTCCACTGCTATTCATAAGGTTTAAATATTCAATATTCTGGTGCTATCTAACAGTGTACTTCCACTGCTATTCATAAGGTTTAAATACTCAATATTCGGGTGCTATCTAACAGTGTTCCACTGTTATTCATAAGGTTTGCAGGAGCCAAACATTAGAAAGTTGTCTGTCTCTCCTTCTTTCTAGGTTTAGTTCCAATCTCAGCTAAAACCTGTCCATCATGATTGACACTGGTAGCTTTCAAAATACTGGTGCCAAAGCTTCCAGCATCATGGCAATACACAAAACACAGCAATTTAACAAACTGATAGATGAGTGGTGGCAATCGCCTTGCATGTATGTAAAAGTTGGAGAAAGGAAGACCACCACATAAGAATCGATGCATTTGATTCATGATATTGATGAAAAATATTAAAAGCATCATGGACTTACAGAAGACTAAACACATTTCTCTTGGAAGAAGTACAGCCAGTGATGTCTTAGAAGGCAGGATGGTAAGACTTCATCTCTCATTCTTTGGACTTGTCATTAGGAGGGATCAGTCCCTGGAAAATGACATCATTCTTAGTAAAGTGGAAAATCAGCAAAAAAGATGAAGACCCTCAACATGACGGACTAACATTGTGGCAGCAGCAACAATAGGCTCAAGCCTAACAACAATTGCAAGGATGGTATAGGATTGGGCAGTGTTTCATCCCATTGCGGACAGGGTTTCTATGAGTTGGAACCACCTCTATGACACCTGACAAGAACAATACAAGATGAAAATGTTGAACATTTATTAAGAATTTCATGATAGTCACTGCAGAGCATGAAACTAAGCATGTGACCTTTTTGAGTGTAGAGTCCCATGAGATCATATAGGTTGCACACCCTGAAGTCAGCCCTTGTCAGTTTCGACTCATAGTTACCCCATGTGACAGAGGAGAACTGCCCATAAAGTTTTCATTTTTGTAATTATAGAAGTGGAATTCCAGGCCTTTCTGCCATAAAGCCATCCACATGGTTGATTCATACCACCAGATTTTTAGTTAACAATCAAGTGCTTAACTGTTTGTGCCAACAGGGATCCTTGAAGCCAATTCTAGAGTTACAAAAACTAGAAGGTTTTAGAAGGAATACATACAGAAAATTGATCAGTGTAGATTCTTACCTCCGGAAAAGCCAATGAAATCAGTTTGCTTAGCAAAAAATGAGAGGGTCCTATGCATGTGAAAGCTGGACAGTAAATAAGGAAGACCATAAAAGAATTGACACATTTGAGTTATGGTGTTGGAGGAGAATATTGAAAGTGCCATGGACTGCCAAAAGAACAAACAGATCCGTGTTGGAAGAAGTGCAGCCAGAGTGCTCATTGGAGGCCAGGATGGCCAAACTTTTTCTCTCATACTTCGAACATATTGTCAGGAGGGACCAGTCGCTGGAGAATTATATTATGTTTGGTAGGGTGGAGGGTCAGAGAAAAAGAAGAAGACCCCCAACAAGATGCATCAGCCAGGTGGCAGCATCGATGGATTTAAGCATGGTAACAATAGTGAGGTTGGCCCATGATTGGGCAATGCTTCGTTCTGCTGTGCATAGGGTCTCTATGAGTCAGTACTGACTCGATGGCACCTAACAACAACAACAACAACTTAAGAAGAGTCAGAAAATATGCCCAGAATTTCTCCTTTAAACAACTCAGGTTACAGGATAGCTCTGCTGAAATGTAGCATCTCTGTCAGTTTCACAGAGAAAATAAAAATTTGAATGTCAATGATGAGATGATTCTTCCAGGGTCCATTTTTAAATTTGCCATGGAAAATGAAATCAATCGAAGAAATGATATTTTCCTTAACTACACTTTAAGTCAAGAGCAACTGACAATTTAATTCTCACTTTTGCGTGCTAATTGTCAGAAGATAATCCCAGCTTGCATTTTTATACATCATAAATGTCTTTCAATTGAATAGGTTTTTTAGTTAGAGAAATAAAGAACCAAACAAATTTCAAATAAATAACTAACAACCTTGATCAATGGATGACAAGGAAAATCAAAGTTCTACTTAATTCTTGCCAAAATACACTTAGTTTTGGGGTATGGTGAAGGCCACAATTACTTGAGAGTTATTATGCCAATCAAGACAATCAAGTGGAATTGAATTCCAGATACAAATCCATATGTATTTATGCTACGGGACTATTAGTTAACACACACACATATATATGTATCTAGAAAGCTTTTCTCCCACTGTTGTCTAAAATTCTTTGAAGAAAACATCTGCTCACAATAAGATAGCCATCTGTGAGTAAATGTTTTTCAGCTGGATTGTATAGATTTCATTGTAATGAGATTTAATAATTCCTTTATTTTTGTGTATGTAATTCTTTCAGTATTTTTTGTTTTTTCACTTACTAAGATCAATCACAGTTAGCCACTCATTTTCACATGTATTCTGTAACTAAACTATTGTTTTTTAAACAAAACAAACCAATTATTTTATGTCTTTACTTGTCTGCCAGTGATTTTTTATATTCAATATTTAAGATCTGACATAGAAGAAAAGAGGAAGGGGACTGATAAGAGGAAGAAAACCAGAGAAAGAGGGCAGAAACATGTCTTGCTGGTGGCTTGATTAACTCATTATTATCTGTTAGGAATATAATAAAACATTTAATCCATATAGTGAAATTGTTAGTTTTAACTCACATTATGAAGGTGTTGCAAAACTCAAAATTCAGCAGAGACATGGGAAACTGGAAGTGAAAAACAATAGATGTAAAAAAAAAAAAGTGAGATGGGAAGGAAAGAGACCCAGGATAAGCAAAGCACTGCTTAAAAGGAAGAACAAGTTTGGAGGTCTCTCACTCCCCGATTTCAAACTTTACTACATGGCTACGGTGGTCAAAACAGCCTGGTACTGGTACAACGAAAGAGACATTGATCAATGGAATAGACTTGAGAATCTAGATATTAACCCAACCACTTACAGCCAAATGATTTTCAACAAAGTGCCTAGCTAGGCACATTGCATGGGGAAGAGATAGTCTCTTTAACAATGGTGCTGGCAGAACTGAAAAGTGACGTGTACGAGACTGAAATGAGACCTTTGCCTCATGCCCTAGACAAAAATGAACTCAACATGGATTAAAGATCTAAATGTGAATCCTAAAATTATGAAGATCATCAATGAAAAAATAGGAACGAACATGAGGGCGCTAATTCAGGGCATATACAGACTGCCACACATTTTGAAAAGTACAGAAACAAAAATAGACAAAATAGACGAGTGGGACATACTAAAAATTAATAACTGTGTGCATCAAAACACTTCACCAAGAGAGTAAAAAGGGAACCCACAGACTGGGAAAAAATCTTTTGCAACGACATATTGGATACGGGACTCATTTCTAAAATATATAGGAAAATACTACACATCTACAAAAACAAGACAAATAACCCAATTTAAAAATGAACATAGGATATGAACAGACAGTTCACCAGGGAGGAGATCTGGGCAGCCAACAAACATATGAAGAAATGTTCACAATCACTAGCCATTAGAGAGATGCAAATCAAAACAACAATGAGATATCATCTCACACCAGCAATAACAGCAAAGATCAAAAAGTTGAGGACAATAAATGCTGGAGGGGATGTGGAGAGACTGGGACACTCCTGCATTGCTGGTGGGACTGCAAAATGGTCCAACCTCTCTGGAAAGCAATATGGCGCTTCCTCAGAAGGTTGAAAATAGAAATACCATACGATCCAGCAATTCCTCTACTTGGTATTTACCCACAAGAAAAACGAGCCACAACACGGGAAGATATATGCACACCAATGTTCATAGCTGCACTATTTACAATAGCAGAAAGATGGAGACAGCCAAAGTGGCCATCAACTGAAGCATGGATAAACAAACTGTGGTACATACACACAATGGAATATTACGCTACCTTGAAAAATAACAAGGAAGTTGCATTCCACTACTTAACATGGATAAACCTTGAGGACGTTATGTTGAGTGAAATTAGCCAGTCACAAAAGGATAAATACTGAATAGGACCACTACTGCAAAAGACTAAGTAAAAGAACTCACACTAATCCACTAAAGTGGATTCTTAGCTGATTGCTGGGACGTAGGGGTAGGGTTAGGGGACAGAAGGGAAGGTGGAGCACAGGGCAGGGATTAGACACAGGATAGTTTGGGTGCTGGGGAGGGGGGCAATATACAAGAAGGGAGAGGGGAATGGAAGAACAAAGCAGATGGTAGAACAATTAGGCAGGTTTGAATGGGCTAAATGGGACAGAGATCAATAATGATGTAGGCACAACCTTGGAATAACAGGGCTCTGAGATACAGAGATTAGGACATGGTTGGAAAGGGGAAAAGGGGGGGATAATGTTAAGATGCTTGGCTGTCTTTTGAATCTTGGTTTCCCGAGCATTATATTATTAAATAGACACTGGAGGGGGAGAGAAAGGAATAGCCAGAAATATCACCATAGAAAGCTTGTAAATCCATCTTCTGCCTGTAACTGATTAGAACACCTAAAGTGGGGCTACAATGTGCCCAGTGAAGGAGGTTGCCTGAGGAGCCTCTGCATTACGTAAGACTATAGATGGAAACTTGAACCACATCCAGACCTTCAGAGATGGGAAATTTCCACTTGAAAGGATGAGCAGACCAGACTAGAGCAGCTAGAAAAACAGAAGACACCTCTTGAAAGAAAGACCTACAGGAAAAATACAAAACAATAGGGGCAGACTGTTACTACAAGAACAAG
>NW_006409065.1:179587-195799 GCF_000296735.1 Chrysochloris asiatica
TGGCCCAGTGGTTAGAATTTTTGTTTTCTTTACATTGAGATGCAACCCATACCGAAGGCTGTGGTCTTACATCTTCATCAGTAAGTATTCTATGTCCTCTTCACCTTCAGCAAGCAAGGTTGTATCTTCTGCATATTGTGGGTTATTAATAAATCTTCTCTCCAATCCTGATGCCATGTCCTGATTCTCAAATTATTTTCTCAACATACAGATTGAATGCATATGGTGAAAGAATGCAACCCTGGTGCACATCTTTCCTGATTTTAAACTATTCAGTGTCCCCTATGTTTGAACACTGTCTATGAACAGTTCCTTATGAGCACAGTTAAGTGTTCTGGAATACTCATTTCCCCCAATGTTGTACATAGCTTGCAATGAACCACACAGTCAAAAGCCTTTGCAATAAAGCACATGTATACATCTTTCTGATATTCTCTGTTTTTAGCCAAGATCCATCTGATGTCAGCAAAGATATCCCTAATTTCATGTCCTCCTCTGAGTCCGCTTGAACCTCTGGCAGTTCCCTGTCAGTGTACTATTGCAGCCATTTTTGAATTATTTTTAGCAAAACTTTACTTGCATGTCATATCAGTGATATTATCCAATGATTTCTGCATTCTGTTGGGTTGTTTCACTCTGGAATAGGTAAAAATGTGGGTTTCTTCTAATCAATGGCCAGGTAGCTGTCTGTCAAATTTCTTGGCATAACTGAGTGAACACCTCCAGTATTGCATCAGCTTGTTGAAAGATGTTAATTTGTATTCCAACAATTCCTTAAGCTTTGTTCTTTGCCAATGCCTTCAGTACACCTTGGACTTCTTCATTCAGTATAATTTATTATTAATCATATGCTATCTCTTGAAATGGTTGAACATCAATCGTTCCTTTTTGGTGTATTTCTTCCATCTTCTCCAGATGTTTTCTGCATCATTCCATAGTTTCCCCATACAATCATTCAACATTTCACGTTAAAAGTTTATTTTTTTCCCCTCAGTACTTTCAGTTTGAGAAATTCTGAGTGTGCTCTTCCTTTTTTTTGTTTCCTTACTCCAGGTCATTACACATCTCATTACAATATTTGACTTGGTCTTCTTGAACTGCCCTTTGAAATTTTCTGTTCAGCTCTTTCTCTTCCTCATTTATTCCATTTGCTTTAACATCTCTACACTGGAGAGCAAGCCTCAGAGTCTCTTTTGACATTCACTTTGGCCTTTTCCTCTTTTTCATCTTCTTAATGACCTTTTCATCCACAACTCTTCTGGTCTTCAGTCATTATGTCTAATACATCAAGTCTGCTCTTGAGATAATCTCTAAACCCAGGTGGGATATGTTCAAATTAATATTTTGCCTCTCTTGTACTTACTTTAATTTTCTTCATCTTCAACCCCAACTTGCATATGAGCAATTGATGTTCGGTTCCATAGTCTGCTCCTGGGCTTGTTTTGGCTGATTGAATGGATATTTTCCACCATATCATTCCACTGATTTAGTCAACTTGATTTCTGTGTATTATACCTAGTAAAGTTCATGTGTATAGTCGTCTTTTATGATGTTCACATTGGTTTCTATTATGCAATCTACAGCATCATTTCTATCACCAAAGCCATATTTCCTAAATACTAATGCTTTTTTTTTTTTAACTTTTGCATTCCAATCATCATTAATTATCAGTATATCTTGATTGACTATTTGATCAATTAGAGCCTGAAGAAGTTGGTAGAATTTTCAATTTCATCATCACTGACTTTAGTGGTTAGTGTGTAAATTTGAAGGATAGTGGTATTAACTGGTCTACCTTGCAGGCATATAGATATTATCCTACACAGACAGTATTAGACTTCAAGATAGATCCTGAAACGTTCTTTTAAACATCATTCCTCTTTAATTTTTCATTCCTGGCATAGTAATACATATGATTATAAGATTCAAAATGGCCAGTAGCAGTTCATTTCAGCTCACTAATGCCTAAGATATTGATGTTCATGTATCCCAACTTATATTTGATCACTTCCAGTTTTCCTAGATTCATACTTTGTATAAACCATATTCTGATGGTTAAGGGATGTTTACAGTGGTTTCTCCTCATTTTGAGATGTGCCACACCAACATATGAAGGTCACAAAATCTTTACTCCATTTGCATCATCACGATTTGCTCTACTTTGAGGAGGCAGCTCTTCTCCAGTCATATTTTGAGTATCTTCCAATCTGTGGGACTTCTCCGGCACTATAACTGACTGTATGATGGTGCTATTCATCGCATTCCACCACTCGTCTGTCAGTTTGTCACAAGTGGTAGCTTGTGTGTTGCTATGATGTGGAAACTATGCCACCAATATTTTGAATGCTGGCCAGGTCACCCATGGTGGACAGATTTCCTGACTAAGACAGACTTGCAGGAAGGAGAGGGGTACTACTTCTGAATGTTTAGCCACTGAATATCTTATGAATAGCAGTGAAAAACTGTCAGATAGTATGAGAATCTTGAATATTGAAACATGATAAATAACACCAGAATATTGTCAGATACAGTGACAGAAGATGAGCCCCTCAACTTGGAAGGCACCCAAGATACAGATTGAATAAGTATTTTGAAAGAATACAACCCTGGCAAACACCTTTCCTGATTTTAAACCTTGTTCTGTTTGAATGGCTGTCTCATGGTCTATATGCAAGTTCCTCATTTCTATTATGGTGGTTATGTGCTGTGGAGTTGGTTCTGACTCATAGCAACCCTGCACAGGGGTTCTGAAGCTGTAGATCTTTATGAGAACAAAAGCCTCATCTTTCTCCCATGGAACAGCTGGTAATTTTGAACTGCTGACCTTGCGATTTGCAGCCTGATTCGTAAGCACTATGCTACTTGTCATTAGTGAGCTGAAATGGACTGCTATTGGTCATTTTGAGTTTGAACATCACATGGTTTACTAAGCCGGGAATGACAAATTGAGGAGGAATTTGTCATTCTCGGCTTAGTGAACCATGTGATGTTTTTGATGAGTTTTCATCAAAAAGAACATTTCAAGATATGTTTTGAATTATAATGCTGTCTGTGGTAGGATAATATCCATAAGCCTACAAGGAAGACCAATAATACCACCATTACTCAAAGTTATGCACCAACCACTAAACCAGTCATGATGAAATTGAAGAATTCTACCAACTTCTTCACCCTGAAATTGATCAAATAGTCCATCAAGATGTATTTGTTACTGGTGAATGGAATGCAAAGGTTGGAAACAAAGTAGAAAGATCAGTATTTGGAAAACATGATCTTGGTGACAGAAATGATGCTAGAGATTGCATGATAGAGTTTTCTAAGACCAATGAGTTCTTCATTGCAAATACCTTTTGTGAACAACATAAAAGATGGCTATATACATGGACTTTACCAGATGGAATACTCAGAAATCAAGCTGACTAAATATGTGGAAATATAGGGTGGAAAGGAGCCATATTACCAGCTAAAACAAGGCCACGGGCACACTGTGAAGTTATATATATTCAGGCTGAAGCTGAAGAAAATTAAAACAAATCCATGAGAATCAAAATTTAACCTTGAGCATATCCCACCTGAACTTAGAGACCATTTCAAGAACACATTTAATGCATCAAACACTAATGACAGAAGATCAAAAGAGTTGTTGATGACATTAAGAACATCATCATACAAGAAGAAAGCAAAAGGTCATTACGAAGACAGGAAAATAAAAGAGAGAACTAAATTGATGCCAGAAGAGACTCTGAAATGTGTTCTACAGCATAGAGATGCTAAAACAAATAGAAGAAATGAAGAGACAAAGTGTTGAACAGAAATTTTCAAATGGAAGCTTGAGAAGACAAAATCAAATATAACAAAATGTGTATAAGACCTGGAGTTAGAAAACAAAAGGGAAGAACATGCACTGAATTCCTTAAGCTGAAATAACTGAGGAAAAATTCAAGTCTTGATTTAAAATACTGAAGGATTCTGTAGGGAAAATATTGTGTGATGCAGAAAGCATCAAAGGAAGATGCTAAAGATAATTCAAAATTGCAGCAAAAGTTTATTGACAGGGAACTACTATAGGGTCAAGCCAGACACATACAAGGATGTGGAACAAGGGATACCATTGATGATGTCTTGGCTGAAATCATAGAGTACTAGAAAGATGTTTACCTGTACTTTATTGACTATGCAATGGGTTTTGACTGTGTGGATCATTGCAAGCTATAGACAACATTGGGGAGAATGAGTATTTCAGAACACTTAATTGTGCTCATGAGGAACCTGTATATAGACCAAGAGGCAGTGTTCAAGTATAACAAGGGGACACTGGTTTAAAATCAGGAATGGTGTGCACCAGGGTTGCATTCTTTCACCACACTTATTCAATCTGTATGTTGAGAAAATAATCTGAGAATCAGGATTATAAGAAGAACATGGCATCAGGATTGGAGAGAAGACTCATTAACAACCTACAATATGCAGATGATACAACCTTGCTTGCTGAAAGTGAAGAGGACTTAAAATATTTACTGATGTAAATAAAACAAAAATCCTTACCATTTGACCAATAAACAACATCCATATAAATGGAGAAAAGATTGTAATTGTCAAAGACTTCATTTTTCTCAGATCAACCATCAATACTCATGGAAGCAGCAGTCAATAAATTGGACATCACAATTCATTAGACAAATCTGCTGCACAGGACCTCTCAAAAGTGATCAAGAGTGAAGATGTCAGCTTGAGGACTAAGGTGTGCCTGACCAAAGCCATGGTATTTTCAATAACCTCATATGCATGTGAAAGTTGGACAGTGAATATGGAAGACTATAGGCAACTAGTATGGTGTCAGAGGATAATATTAAAAGTACCATGGACTGCCAAAAGAACAGACCAATCTGTGTTGGAAAAAGCATAGCCAGAATGCTCCTTAGAAGCCAGGATAGCCAGACTCTGTCTCTCATACTTCAGATATATTATCAATATGGACCAATTCCCAGAGAAGAATATCATGTTTGATAAATTGGAGGGTTGGAGAAAAAGAGAAAGACCCCCAACAAGATGGACTGACACAGTAGCAATGGGCTAAATGACAGTAGCAATGGGCTCAAGTGTACCAATGATCGTGAAGTTGGTGCAGGACTGGGCAGTGTTTTGTTCTGTTGTGCATAGGGTCGCTATGAGTCGGTATGGACTCGATGACACCTAACAACAACAGCAACAATGGTGGAACTAATGCATCATTTCATGTAGGACTAATTTTTGTCCCATTATTTTGGTAAATCCTGCTGAGTATTCTACTTGATATTCCATGAATTATGAGTTTTTTACTCTGGTTGGTGAGACAAAGACTGTTCCAGATCCTGTGTCATTTTCAGGGTTTCTTTCCTCTAATCCTTTCAGTTGATTTTTTCCGCTGGCTGTGCTTTGTTCCTCACATGCATGTGATCATCAATATTTTCTGAAAAGCCAATGGGGTGCCTACTGAAGATGTCCAGAAGTCTCCCTGTGTGTAATTCTCTTCTTTCCAGTGCTTTACTCAGAAAACTCACTCTAACCTACTTGGCTTCCTCTGACTCTCAATTCTGTCTCTTCCTCTTAGGGAGATGAGCAGAATCTGCCTAGGTTCCCCTTCCTGCTCCATGGTTTGGAAACTTTAAGTAGCAAGTTGAGGTTCCCATCAGTTTGCTTTCCACCTCATCATTCTCTAATAGCTTGAAAACTTCATATATTTTGTCTGTTTTTAAATTTGTTCCTGACAGGAAGATAAATATGTACTGTTACCCCACATTGACTGGAAGTAGATGCCACCCAGATAGACGGCCAATGTTTACTGAGAACTATGATCCTGGTGTGGTAGTACTATAAGAGAAGTATTGGACTGCTAACCACAAGGTTGGTGGTTCAAACCCATGAGCCACTCCTCGGAAATGCTATATGGAATCCTTATGAGTCAGAACTGACTCGATGACACTTAGCAACATCAACAGTGATCCTGATATGGTGGTAAGCACTCTACATGTAATATCTCAGTTAATTCCCAAAAGCAAAACAAAACAAAAATGTAAAGCAAACCAACCAACCAAAACCAACCAACCAACAAACAACTATGCTGTTGTGTGTTGCTGAGACAATTTCAATTCATAATGATCCTGTGAGACAGAGTAGAACTACCTCATAGGGTTTCCTAGGTTGTAGTCTTTTGGGGAGCACAACCCCACATCTTTTCTTTCATGGAACCAATGGGTGGGTTTGAACTACCAATATTTTGGTTGGCGGCAGTTAAGCACTTAACTACTGTGCCTCTAGGGCTCATTAAAAGAACTATTGTTGTTATGTGCCTTCTAGTACATTGGCAGTTCAAGCTCACCAACCGCTCCTTGGAAACTCTATACAGAATCGCTACTGGTCGGAACTGATTCAAAGTCACTAAACAACACAACAACATTTGATTCCAACTCATAGCGACCTTGTATAGGGTTTCCGAGGAGTTGCTCATGGGTTTGAAGCTGCCAACCTTGTGATTCACAGTCTAATGCTGATTCTACATTACTGTAATTCTACATATGGTGGAATTGGGATTTGTAACCAGTATATTTGACTGCCCAAAGCATACTTTAAAGCAGTCTCTCCCATCTCTTCTACACCAAGCTTTTGCTGGGGTTAAAATAACCTGCCTTGCTTTGGGCCCATTGACATAGAGCTCACCCTGGGAACACACAAATTCTCCAGAACGTTCCATTTTTCCTTTAATTCAGGACTGGGGAACAGCTGGCCTGCTGTCTGTATAAGGCCGCAAAATTATTTGGTCTGTCCACACCAGGCAACTGCAGGCAGACTCAAAATTCAATAAATCTTGAAGCTTTTTTCATAGCAACATAAATTTATATTAAGTGATGTTATAAATATCCAAATGGCCCTTGGCAGAAAAAAGGTTCCCCACCCTTGCTCTAATGAATGCCAGACGGAGAATTCTTTAAGTTCCTTAATATTAGAGAATGATTTCAGATTTTCTCTTATTCAAATTACCAGTTTATTTGGGATCCTAACACATGCATCCTTCTTCCCCCATCCTCCATGTATAATAAGGAAACTTTTGGTTGAGAATTTACAAAATAATCAATTTCCATTATGAACATACAGCTTTGGTCAAATGACTGAGATTTCTTGGAAATAAGAAGAGAAAAAAATAGCTGTCTTTGAGAGTTGTGTGAGGCTGTCCCTACAATTTGATGGGAAGGGAAAAAAAGAGAAAGAAATCTCAAGTCAGCTTCCAACCTTTATGTGAGAACTGGCAAGAAGGCTTCTCTACTGGGAGATCTACTGGTGAATGTTTATAGTGGTTCCAAGAATCCTCCATAAAACTCCACAGAATGGAAAAACACGCAAGCCAACACAATTGATGCACAGTTGGAGACAAGTCTACCAAAGTCTATTTGAAGGAAATATTAACACATTATTAAAAGGGGATTCCAGGGCACCTTTAAGTCCAACTTGAAGTTTTAAACAGATGAAACTAATGAGATTTTGGCAGTGTGGGGCCCATGAGCCTTAATGTAGTATTTATGTATAAATCTTAAACTTTCAGTTTAGGATTCAATTCCCTACCCCCCTAAATTTGCTTTTCCTTTTGCATTTTTTCAATTACACAAATAATACTTGTTTATTATTGAAAAAGTAGAAAATATAGATAAGCAAAAATAAAAAAAAAAAAAGCACTTGTACTCTTCCCGCTAATTAATAATCACAGTTAATATTTGGATGTCTATTCTGATTATCTTTGCTTTCCACCTATATAAGTATAGGATTTGTGTATGTGTGATATGTGTTGTTGTTGTTGTTAAGTGCTATCAAGTCAGTTCTGACTCAATAGAGACCTTGTATAGGGTTTCTGAGGATTGATTGGTAGGTTTGTACTGCCGACATTGTGGTTCAAACCAACCTTATGGTTCAGTGCTTATATTACAGTGTCACACCAGGTGTGCATATAATGTACAAATATAGACTAGTCTATAATGCCATGGAGGGCAGCAATGGCTCAGTGGTAGAATTGACACAATCTATAAAGGAGACCCTGGTTTGATTTCCAGGCAATGTTTCTCACTGTCAGCTACCACTCATCTGTCAGTGAAGGCTGTGACTCGCTATGATGTTGAACAGGTTTCAGAAGAGATTTTAGACAAAAACAGATTAGGAAGAAAAGCCTGGCAATCTACTTCCAGGAATCAGTCTGTGAAAACCCTATGGATCACATGATTTGGTCTAAAACTGATTACAGGGATGGCATACGCCTGGCAAGTGCTTTGCTTCATTGTACATGGGGTCTCTATAAGACAATGCTCCAAATTTAGAATACACCAGCTTTGTCAGACCCTACTCTGCGGTGCCGAATCGGAGCTGCATCATGCCAAATTTACATGGTAGTCACAGGTGGTCTCCAATTTCTAAATAGCCAAGAGGCCCTTAGAAAAAGGAACTGATAATATGAATTGTTCCATAAACATCACGTTCTTCCAACCAGAGTCTGAATTTATGTCAGCACATGGAAAGTACTGTTTATGACTTAATAAAAGGAAGCAGAGAGCATACAATAGGTGAGCAGTCCTTTCTTGCTCAAAAACTGAACAGATGAAAATGGGAAATTTCTGTGTACATCCCACTTTGTGTCATGGGTGAAACTCCAATAAACCCAAGCTCACGGCCATTAAGTCCATTCTGACTCCTAGCGATCCTCTATAGCATTTCTGAGACTGTAAATCTTTACAGGAGCACACTCCCTCATCTTCCTCCATTAGAGCAGCAGGTGGGTTTGTACCACTGGCCTTGGTCAACCTTGTGGTTAACAGTCCAACACTTATTCCATAGCACCACTTGGGCGGGAACATGAAAATGTGGCACTGACAGGACATGCTAGTCACTTCACTTTTGAAAACTGTCTCAATGGATATAAAGCAGTCGTCCATGCAAACCCTTTATCTAGCATTGTGACTTTTCCCACAGATGTAGTTGATTTAATTCCTATGTATTCCATCTGGCAGGGTCCATATGGATAGTCACTGTTTATGTTGTTGCAAAAGGTATTTTCAATAAATAATATAGGTCTTTGGTCTTGCAAAATTCTTTCATGTGATCTCCAGCTTAGATTCTATTGCCAAGGCCATATTTTCCAATTGCTAATCTTTCTTCTTTGTTTCCAGCTTTCACATTCTAATCACCAGTAATTATCAATGCATCTTGACTGCATATCTGATCAATTTCAGACTTCAGAAGTTGGTCCAAATTCTCAATTTCTTTATATTTGGCTGCATACATTTAATTAATAGTCACATTAACGGGTCTTCTTGTAGGCGTATGGATATTGTCCTATCACTGACAGTGTTGGGATCCAGGACAGATATTGAAATATTGTTTTTGACAATGAATATGATGCCATTCCTCTTCAGTCTGTGATTCCTGGTGTAGTAGACCATATGGTTTTCTGATTCAAAATAGCCAAATACCAGTCCATTTTAGTTCAAGAATGTCTAAGATATCTATCTTTAGGCATTTTATTTCACTTTTTGGACACCTTAAATTTTTCCTAGATTCATACATTTCACAATCTTATTATTAATGAGTGTTTGCAGCTCTTTCTTCTCATTTTGAGAGGAAGCTTAATTGTACTCATACAGAAGTTGTACATATACTAACAGACAGTCATTTGAACAGAAGAAGAGGAAAGTATGTGGTTTAAAATGAGGAAAAGTGTGTGTTAGGGTTGTATCCTTTCGCCATATTTATTCAATTTGCATGCTGGACAAACAATCTAAGAAGCTAGACTATAAGAAAAAGAACATGGCATCAGGATTGGAGGAAGACTCATTAATAACCTGAAATATGCAGATGACATAGCCTTACTTGCTGAAAGAAGATTTGCATCACTTACTGATGAAGATCAAAGACTGCGGTCTTCAGCATGGATTGCACTTCAACGTGAAGAAAACAAACATCCTCATAAATGAACAAACATAAACATGCTAACCAGTGAAGTTATTGAAGTTGCCCCTCCCATGAAAGCAGCAGTCAAAAAGTAAATAATGTCTTACATTGGTCAAGTCTGTTGCAAAGACTTCTTTGAAGTGTTAAAAAAAAAAAAAAAAATCGAAGATGCCAGTTTCAGGACTAAGGTGCACCTGACCCTAGCCATTTTCAATAACCTTATCTGCATGCAAAAACTGTCCAATGATTAAGGAAGATTGAAGAAGAATAGGTGGTGGTTATGTGCCGTGGAGTTGGTTCCAACTCATAGCGACCCTGTAGAGGGTTTCCTAGGCTGTAAATCTTTATGTGAGCAGAAAGCCTCATCTTTCCCCTGCAGAACAGCTGGTAGTTTTGAACTGCAGACCTTGAGGTAAGCAGCCCGATTCATCACTACTATGCTTCCAGAGCGCCTTATGAATGAATGCATTTGAATTATGATGCTGGTGAAGAATATTGAATATACCATGGACTGTTAGAAAATGAGCAAATCTGTCTTGGAAGAAGTACAGCCAGAGTACTCCTTAGAAGCAAGGGTGGGACCATTCACTAAAGGAATCAGCGAAAAAGAGAAAGACCCTCAACAAGATGGGCTGACACATTGGCTGCAACAATGGACTCAAATAGGTGTGAGGATGGTACAGGACAGGGCCGTGTTTCGTTCTATTGTACATAGTGTCAATTTGAGTTAGTATCCACTGGACAGCACATAGTAAAAATCTAACACTAGAACAGCCTACATGATTAATTGTATTTAAAATATGCTGTTAACAATAACTCTATTGCATCATGCCTCCATGACTTTCTGAAGAGGAGGAGTAGTTAGCCCAGAATTGTATCTTTTTAACTCTGTCAAGAAATTTCAGGATTCATTGGAGGTGGTGTTTTGTCTGAGGCCTAAAGATGCCATTAGGGAGCAAAACAGAGAAGACCACTTGACTTGTTCAAAGGAGTGCCTTCTGATAGTCTCCACGAGTCAAGGACCAACTGGACGGAAGTTAACAACACTATAATATTAGAGAGATTCCTAGTGTATTGGGGATCTTGGTACAGGAAAAGGAAAGACTAATAATACTTGAGTTGAAAACCAAAGTTGGAGGGTTCTTACCAAGGCACAGTATGCTATTATATTTTTGTTTTCTATTTAAGTCTTCTCCACTTTTGACCTTTGAGCTATTCCCAGAGATGAGAAGACTGGACTTGTGCTTAGAGAGTGAGACTCTGCATCAAAGTCCCAGTGGTGATTCAGGCTTAAGGCCTGGGCTGAAAATAGTGAGAACAATATTTCACCGACCCACAGCTGTCCAGGTTACAATCCCCAGAAGCTCTCTAAGCTGCCCAGCCATGACTGTGATTATAGAGAGCAATTTACTCTCCCTGCATTAAATGAGCACTAGAAAGACTAGGTTGTTCTGCAATTGAAAATAACCTTAAAGATCCCAGGTGGAGGTAGCTAGCAGAAGTGAAGGATTTACTTTATTGGTTTCATGTGGCTCAGTTAATTAATTGAGCATTGGAAAAATATTTGTTTTCAACTAAGTATAAAGGTAATTAGTTGCATGTAACATGAGTCCTGGTGTGGTGCTGTGGGTTAGTGTGCTGGACTGCAAAGTCCATTTGAACTGCAAGGTTGATGGTTCAAGCTCACCAGTCATTCCTCAGAAATCCTATACAGGATTGCTATGGGTCAGAACCGACTTGATGACATTTAACAACAACAATAAAACCATAGAAATATATGGACTCTGACTGATTTAAACAGAAAAGAAAATTGTTGAAAGATGATTGCTGAGGGAGGCAGGGCTTGATGACAGATAAGGTAGAAGTGCAGTGAGATCTGCATCAGCAATAACACAGAATACCAGATGAAGCAGGTTCAAGGGACAGTTCTAAAACTCTGAACCACATATATGTTGTTATTGTTGTTAAGTGCCATCGAGTCGATTTCGACCCATAGTGACCCTGTGTAGGGTTTCCAAGGAGCTGCTGGTGAGCTTAAATCACCGACCTTGCAGTTCAAACAACCCACAAGCCATATCAGGACTCTGAACCACATATATAGGAATATTAAAACATTTGAAGGCTTATAGCCAGTAGAATTTGTAGCAGAAGCAAGAAGTCTTGTACTTTTGAACCCGCAAGGCTCAGTGGCCCAGATCCACCATCTTGGGTAAGACCAAGCCAGGGAAGGATCAGAGCCACTCGGAATGACTCCTGACAGAACCTCAGAAGCCAGGGAAGGATCAGAGCCACTCGGAATGACTCCTGACAGAACCTCAGAGATGAAAGGGTGGACTATTTTTTTTTTTTTTTATATCTGTTCATTGGCCTCTCACTGTCTGTGCACCTCCATTCTGGCAACTAGAGGGTGTGCCTGAGTGAATGGAAACCCTCCCACACCCAGAGGGCTCTACTACGCATGATCACAGATCTCATAAAAAAATTAAAGGGGGAGGTTCCACTTAAAACCAAACAGAAGTGCAACATGGCCACAGCTGGCCCTGAACTGTTTATCACTAGGAAAAAGGCCAGAACAGGGTTGTGGAGTGGTACAGACAGATTGAAAATGAAAAAAGACCAAAAATTAAATCCTAAATTATGTCATAGCAACCAACAGTGACATCTTGAAATATCTCAGGCAGCCTTAAGGCAAGAAGCTGAAAGAGGATATTAAAGTCATACTCATGTTGATGTTGTTAAGCACTGTTGAGTCGGTTCTGACCCATAGCGACCATGAACAGGTTTCTGAGGCTGTAAATCTTTATGGGAGCAGAAAGTATCCTCTTTATCCCATGAAGCAGCTGGTAGTTTCGAACTGCTGACCTTGTGGTTCACAGCCCGATTCGTAACCACTACGCTACCAGAGCTTCTTACACTCATATTAGGCTACAAAAAAAATCTTTTCCTCTCTCTTCTCTCTCTTCTGTGATTATAGACTAGAGTATCCAATCTGTCTCTTTTGCTGTTGTTGTTTTGTTTTCTGGTCCCCTCTTTATCTTTAGGGGGCTCTTTCTCTCCCGATATTACTCAAGAAGAGACAGCAATTGCTGTCATATAGTCAAGCTACAATCACACCCTATAAAATCCCACAATCCAGCCAAGAATCAATACCAACTGCCATACACCAGGTAGGGAGACAGTTACTCTGAGTTGAGTAATAAGAAAAGTGAAAAGGGAAGTCCATCTCCTGATCACATCTACCTGGAGGAAATCAGAAAGCATAAAAAACAAAAACAAAACATACACTCATTTAAGTATTAAGGTCGCAGCTAACTACTGAACTTGCCCAAGAAACAGCGACAGATGACCATATCAGCACATGTCCAAAAACAAGATAAAGTGACTGAGACAAATGAGCTGGAAGTAGACCTACACTCCATACTGGAAGAAGGGCAGGCTTTGGAAACACCTGAGAAGGAATTCAGAAAAAAATGGTTATAAAATGTATCAAAACCCTTTACAATGGAAAGAAAAATAAGGAAAAAGTCAGAAAAGTGCTACAGGAACAGTTAAATAAGATAGAAACTATATTGGAAACAATTCAAAATCTACAGAAAGAGGTCCAAATGAATTAATAATAAAATATCAGAAATGGACAATACACTGAAAGGGCAAAGGAGTAGAATTGAAGAGATGGAAGCCAGAATTAGTGAGCTGGAAGACAAATCTCTCAATACCACTAAGATAGAAGAGCAAGCAGAAGTAAGCATAAAAAATTCTGAAGAAGGTCTAAGATTCATGTTGGACAACATGAAGAGGAATAACTTAAGAATTATTGGCATTCTGGAGCAGGAAGAATCACACAAGTTCACAGAGGAGATAGCTGAAGAGCTGCTGGAAGAAAATTTCCCTAACATCCTAAAAAGTGAAAAGATAAACATTCAAGAAGCTCAATGAAGCCCAAGAAGGATAGACTCCAAAAGAAAATCACCAAGACATATCATTATCAAGCTCTCCAAAATCAAAGTTGGTGATCTGCCCTGTAAACTTTTACTCAATCCACAATAAAAATCTTAAAAACAAAAACAAAATGATTGCTGAATGAGAGACCAAAGCAGCAGAGACACTGTTGTTGTTAAGTTCCATTGAGTCAGTTCTAACTCATAATAATCCTATATGGGGTTTCAGAGGAGTAGCTGGTGAGTTTGAACTGCCGATCTTGTGGTTCACAGTCCAGTGCTGATCCTACAGTGTCACAATGGGAGTCCCTTTCCACCACTTGTCTGTCTGTTTGTACTACTGTGTTGACTTGTGTATTTGTGATGTTGGAAGCTGTGCTACTGGTATTTTAAATATCAGCAGGATCAGTCAGGATAAGCACTGGACTTCTAACTATAAGGTTGGAAGTTAAAACCCACCTTCCACTCCTTGGGAATCACATACAGGGTTACTGTGGGTCAGAACTGACTTCACAGTACTTAACAGAACAACAACAGGGTCACCCATGGTGGACAGGCTTCAAAGGCGCTTCCAGATTAAGACAAACTAGAAGGAAGAAGAGGCAGAGCATCTTTGAAATGGAACTCACTGAAAACCTTATGAATAGTAGTGGAAGATTACCAGATACAGTGCCAGAAGATGAGCCCTTCAGGTTAGAAGGCACTCAAAATATGACTGGCGAAGAGCTGCTGCCTCAGAGAAGAGCTGACCTTAATGATGTGTCTGGAACACAGCTTTGTGACCCTTCATTTGCTGATGGGGCACAACTCAAAATGAGACAAAACAGCTTTAATACCCACTAATAATTGAAACATGGAATACATGTAATATCAATCTAAGAAAACTGGAAGCTGTCAAAATAAAATAATGGACAGCATAAAGATCTATATTCTAGATATTAGTGAGCAGAAATGGACTGGTATTGGCCATTTTGAATTGGGCAAGCATATGGTTTACTATGCTGGGAATGACAAATTGAAGAGGAATGGTGTCTCATTTATCATTAAAAAGAACATTTCAAGATCTGTCTTAATGTACAGTACTACTGTGATGCACTAATATCCATATACTTATGAAGAAGACCAGTCAGTATGACGTTATTAAAATTTACACACCAACCTCTCTAGTCGATGATGAAACTGAAAAATTTTATTAACTTATACAGTCTTCAGTTGATCAAATATGCAATCAACATACATTGATATTTACTGATGATTGGAATGCTAGAGTTAAAAACAAAGAGGAAGAATAGCTAGTTGGAAAATATGGACTTCTGACAGAAATGATCTGGAAGATCACATAATAGAATTTTACAAGACCAATGACTTATTTATTGTAAACAACATAAATGGCAATTATACACATGGACTTCACCAGATGGGATACTCAGGAATCAAATGGATGACATTTATAGGAAGAGATGATGGAGAAACTCATGAGAAGCAAACAAAACAAAACAGGGCCAGGAACCTACTGTGAAACAGACCATCAATTGCTCATATGAAAGTTCAATCTGAAACTGAAGAAAATTAAAACAAGTCCATGAGAGCCAACATACAACCTTAAATATATCACACTTGAATTTAGAGACCACCTTAGAAACAGATTTGATGCATTAGACACTAATGACCAAAATGGAAGAAGTTGTGTGGTGACATCAATAACATCATACATGAAGAAAACAAAAGTATAAGAAAGAAAGAAAAAACAAAATGGGTGTCAGAAGAGACTCTGAAACTTGTTCTTGAATGTAGAGAAGTTAAAGTCAGTGGAAGAAATGAGCAAATAAAGGGTTGCATAGAAAATTTCAAAGGGCACCCAAGAAGACAAAGTCAATTATTATAATGAAATGTAAAATGATCTGGAGTTAGAAAACCAAAAGTGAAGAACACACTTAGCATTTACCAAGCCTAAAGAACTGTAGAAAAAATTCAAGCCTCGAGTTGCAATACTGAAGGAGTCAATGAGCATAATATTCAGTGAGGTAGGAAGCATCAAAAGAGGATGGAAAGAATACAGAATAACTATCAAAAAGAATTGTTCAGTGTTTCATCATGTCAAGAAGTAGCATATGATCAAGAACCAATTATACTGAAGGAAGAAGTCCAAGGTGCACTTATGGCATCAGCAAAAAAACAAGACTCCAGGAATTACATACATGGACCAAGAGGCAGTTGTTCGAACAGAATATGGGAACACTGAATGGTTTATAATTAAGAAAGATGTGTGACAGGGTTGTATTCTTTCATCATACTTATTCAACCTGTA
>NW_006409065.1:203079-215148 GCF_000296735.1 Chrysochloris asiatica
GACTTGATGGTGCCTAACAACAACAACATCCAGTGGAAAGATCAAGTTCATACTTAAAATTCTTGATTCCTTAGGCTTGCTTAGGGGGGATTTAGGCCCTGGCCCCTAGCATCCAGCACATCTTCCTTTTCTTCCTGCTTGCATATTCAAGTTCCATCTACAGCTTTTGAAAAATTCACCTTTTGGCCACACCTTGGGTCTAGAGGTGTGAGTGGTCTGCTTTTTTTTTTTTTGGAGGATAATCATAGAGAAGGAAAACAGATAGGTTCTGGAAATGGCTTTGGGTAATTTGATCAGGGCATCTTGGATACTTGGAGTATATCTAAAAGCAAAACTGGAGTTCATGGTATGTGTACTTGGCCTTGTAGAGTCCTTGTTCCATAGGCACAGCACAGCCAAAGGAGGGCCATAAGAGGACCTCCTGAACTGGGGCCATGGAGAAGAGTCCCTTTAGCTGGCACTGTTGTTGTTACTACTGCTAAGTGCTGTCAAGTCGACTCCGACCCATAGAGATCCTGTGTAGGGTTTCTGAGGAGCGGCTGATGAGCTTGAACAGCTGACCTTGGGTTCAAAGATACCTTGCAGCCCAATGTATTAACCCACTGGCCAATGTCAGATCTTCTGTCGCTGCCACTCTGCTCTACTACACCTGGATATGGCTGACCCCACCAACTGCACAAATTCATCTCTGTTCACGTCCTATGTTTCCAGAAGGAATGACTGAGGCATGACTATACAAGTAGCCTTAGGTCCTGTGCCAAGGTGGAGGTAGGGAGCTGTGTAAAACAGAATATGCTCAAATGATAGTCAGTGTTGACTACTCAAGGTTGAATGTACCATTTCTAAACATGGATTCTAAGTCTTCAACTCAGAATCTGCACAATTATTTAAGAATACATATAAATGAAATATTTAATGTTTTTGTTAGTTGCTGGTGACTCGATTTCAACTAATGGTGATCTTTTATATAAAATGGAAAGAATTGACCGGCCACAGTATATTCACTATTCTTCGACACCACCATCAATTTGACTGCATTAATTCTGCTCCTGTCTTCTCTTTTCATTACCTAGTGTTGTTGTTGTTAAGTACTGTAGAGTCAGTTCTGACTCACATCAACTCTGGGTAGGGTTTAAATCTTTGTAGGAGCAGAAAACCTTATGTTTCTATCTGTTATCAGCAGGTGGGTTCAAACTGCTGACCTTGCAGTTCACAGCTTAGTGTTTAGTGTATGGAGCCATGATGCTCCCTTTTATGTGTATAAGGTGATTAAAAAATACCATGGTGTGGGTCAGATCCACCTTAGTCATCCAACAAATATCTTTGCATTTAAAAAATTTAAATTTAAAGTTTTTTAATAACAGATTTACCCAATGCAATGTCATTTGATCTTTTCCATAGATGTTGATTATTGATCTAAGCAAAATAAAAGCATTGACAACTTCAACTTCTTCTCCATTGGGATTATGTACAAAGTGGTCTAAAAGAAGCATGAAATGATCTTCTACTGGGAAAGAATGAGAAAGTTTGTTGCTCTTGTTCATTTTGCTCTTGTTCACATTGATTCAGTGACTGTCTTTTTCAGGGTCAGTAGTTCAAATCCACCAGTCACTCTGCAAGAGAAAGGTGAGGCTTTCTGTTCCTATAAGGATTTACAGCTTCAGCAACCCTATAAAGGCCCTTTTAAAGTGTTGAAGAGCAAAGATGTCAGTTTGAGGACTAAGGTGCACCCAAGCCATGGTATTTTCAATAACCTCATATGCATGCAAAAGCTGAACAGTGAATAAGGAAGACCGTAGAAGAAGTGATGTATTTAAGTTATGGTGTTGGAAGAGAATAGTAAAAGTACCATGGACTGCCAAAAGATTGAACAAATCTGTTTTGGAAGAAGTGCAGCCAGAGTGCTCCCTGGAAACCAGGGTGGCCAGTTTTTGTCAGTCATACTTCAGACATAATATCAGGATGGACCAGTCCCCAGAGAAGAATATCATGTTTGGTAAAGTGGAGGGTGGGAGAACAAGAGGAAGACCCCCAATGAGATGGATTGACACAGTGGTGGCAGCAACAGGTTCAGGAATAGCAATATTTGTGAAGTTGGTACAGGACTGGACAGGGTTTCATTCTGTTGTGCATAGAGTTGCCGTAAGTTGGTACTGACTTGATGGCACATAACAACAACAACATATGAGTTGGAACCAACTCCACAGTACAGAGCAGCCACAGCAGTTTTGTAGTAGCAGAAACTACCTGGTGGTCAACATAATCCTAAAATGTAAGATATTTGAGTTTAAATTCTAGTTCTATCACTAAACTAAATTCCTCAGTTTTCTCATTTGTAAAATGGGATCATCTTCAGTTAAAAAAAGGAAACAAAGCCCCAGATAGTTGAGGAGGACTCTTGATGATGTTGGTCCTTTCATCTTCATGTGAGGCTCCAAGTCCTGGCAATCAAAATGGGCTTTAGTGTAGATAATGTATGAAATGAAGCTGCAGAGTAGTTGATCTGTTTTCCCAACTACACAAGGGAGTCTGCTGGTTTGCTTTGCATCTTGTACACATCTGGAGGCCCTTGGTAGGTAAACAGTTAACACAGTTGATTGTTAACTGAAATGTTAGAGGTTCAAGTACACCCATCGGAAAGATCCGTCATCGAAAACCCCATGAGGTAGAGTTGTACTCTGACACACATGGGATTGGCGTGAGTTGAAATTAACCTGACTGTAACTGGCTTGGTTTTGGTACACATCTAGCAGACTTCATTTTGCATAGAATGTGCTCAGAAATAGTTACGAATTGGTTTATTTTTGTTGCTCTTGAGTCATTTGACTCAATTCATTTCATACAGTAAACACAAGTCTGTTATGTTATGCCTGGTGCTAGGAGACAGGTCTTATGAGACACCCCTGCCCTGTAAAATGAGTATATATGAATGAGACAATCCCAAATGAACCAAGGCAAAACCACTACCCCATCTTCTCATTAGAGAAAATGGATCCTCTTACTCTGGATTTGTTTTCGTGGAAGCATATAATCCTCTCTATTTTTCCTCTGGCTGGTGTTCAAGTTGTTGCTGCTGCTTTTCCCACTGAGGTTTTTCCTTTGACTTGAGAGTGAGCAGTGCTCTTGGCTTTCTTCTTCCACACTTTCTCTCCTGAGGCTTTAGGCTGCTCTGCTGGGCCCGAGGGGTTCCCACACCTGCCCACTTGGCAGGCAGTGAGGCTGCAAGGGGACAGACACCTAGTCTCAAAATTCTCAGCTGCATTTAGACCTATTCCTCACCTCCTTAATTTCTATCCACACAGTAAAGTCAGGCCACCCCCAGGGATGCAGACGAAATGGGCCAGCTAGCAGAAGAGCAGAGATCTAGTTTAAAGGACACTAAGCTGGTACTGGTATTTTCAAATCTGGAAGAGAAAAGTCCTAATTTATGGTCTTTATATGTTAATTGTGTTTTCAATAACCTCATATGCATGTAAAAGCTGGACAGTGAATAAGGAAGACCATAGAAGAATTGATGCTTTTGAGTTATGGTTTTGGAGGAAAATATTGAAGGTGCCATGGGCTGCCAAAAGAACCATTAGATCCATTTTTGAAGAAGTACATCCAGAGTGCTCCTTGGAGGCCAAGATGGCCAAACTTCGTCTCTCATACTTTGGACATATTGTCAGGAGGGACCAGTCACTGGAGAAGGATATCATGTTTGGTAAGGTGGAGGGTCAGAGAAAAAGAGGAAGATCCCCAACGAGATGGATTGGCCAAGTGGCAGCATCAATGGACTCAAGCATGGCAACAGTAGTGAGGTTGGCCCAGGATTGGGCAGTGTTTTGTTCTGCTGTGCACAAGGTTGCTATGGGTTGGTACCGACTCAATGGCACCTAACAACAACAACAACAAAAAAGATGTTATTCGTGTAGCTAAACAATAACAGTGCCAGGAGACATAAACATCATTAAAATGGATAATCTTTGTGTAACCAGGTAGATTTCACAGGTACCTTTATGTATGTCATTTTACTACTATCTTCAACAAATTCATGGGTAGGAGGGACAGGCAGAATTTTTGTTTATATTTTGTTTCAGGAAAAAGGAGGTCAAAGTTTGTCTGCATACCAAAAAAAAAAAAAAATCAGTTGTCATCAAATTGATTTTGACTCAATGTGTGTCAGAATACAGCTGCACTTTATAGGATTTTCAATGGCTGGTTTCTCAAAACTCGATTACTAGGCCATTCTTCTGAGGCACGTTTGGGTGGACTAGAACCTCCAAACTATTTATTAGAAATTGAGCATATAAACTATTTGTACAACCCAGGATCATCACTCTGAGAATATATCCAATAAGAAACGTAATAGCTAGAACTCAGGTTTGATTTTCTGACTATAAATCTCATATTGTACTATCCTCTGCTAACACACAATTTAAAAAAATAAGGTTTTAGGTGGACCACATGCGCCATTTTTTCCATATAGATAGAATGATTCTCTATTATAAAATACCCATAGACTCTATTATAAAATACCCATAGTAAGCATGTAACAACAATAATTGGCCTACCTCTAAATTTTTCACCCCCTCTCACACCACCATGTGCATTTCCATCACACCCATCACTGTTAACATTTTATGCTATTTGTGTAATAATTTGATTGATGTGTTTCTTCTGCACTAGACTATAGACTCCATGGTGTGGCACTGTGGGTTAATGCACTGGATTATAAGATTGATTTGAACTACAAGGTCAGTGGTTCAAGTTCACCAGACATTCCTTGGAAACCCTATACAGGGTCGCTATAAGTTGGAACTGAATTTAAGGAACTTAACAACAACAACAACAACATAGACTCAATGGGAGTCCTGGTGTGGCGCTGCAGGATAAGAACAAACTTGGCAGTTCAAAACCACCAGCCACTCCTTGGGAACCATATACAGGGTCGCTATGAGTTGGATCAACCCAATGGTTTTAAACAACAACATAGACTCTGTGAGAGAGGGAAGCATATCTGAGTTTGCCTGTGTTGAATGTCTAATCGAATTCTTGACTTCATGTGCTGTTTGGTGCTGTCGAGTTGGTCTGAATTATAGGGATCCCTTGCATCACTGGCATCTTGATGTGGTGCCATGGGATAAAGCACTGGACTACAAGGTCGGCTTGAACCACAAGTTCGGTGGTTCAAACTCACTAGCTGCTCCTTGGAAATCCTATACAGTATTGCTATGCATTGGAACTGATTTGAGGGCACTTAAAAACAACAACATACATAACTGAAAGAAACACTGCCTGATCCTATGCCATCCTCACAACTATTATGTCTGAGCCTGTTGGTGAAGTTACTGTGTCAATCCACATCCTTGGAGGTCTTCCTCTTTTAGTTGACCTTCCACTTTACCAAGCATGATGTCCTTCTCCAGGGATTGGTCCTGCTTAATGACATGTTCATCCAACTGCTAAGGAGCATTTTGGCTGTATTTCATCCAACACAGATTTGCTTGTTCTTCTGGCAGTCCATGATACTTTTAATGGTAGCGTAGTGGTTACGAGTTGGACTGCTAATCCCAACCAAGGTCAACAGTTCAAAGCTACCAGCCATTCCACTGGAGAAAGATGAGGCTCTCTGCTCCCGTAAAGATTTACAACCTTGGAAATCCTATACAGGGTCACTATGAGTCAGAACCAACTCTATGGCACATAACCAACACCAGAATTCTAATATATCAGTTCTTCTACAGTCTTCCTTATTCATTGTTGAAATTTCACATCTGTATGAAGCTATTCAAAAATGCCATGGCTTGGGTGAGGTGCATGTTAGTCCTCAAACTGACATCTTTGCTCTTCAACACTTTAAAGAGGTCTTGGGCAGCATATTTATTTACCTAATGCAGTACATCATTTGATTTCTTGACTGCTGCTTCCATGAGTGTTGATTGTGGATCCAAGCAAAATGAAGTCTTTGTCAACTTTAGTCTTTTCTCCATTTATCTTATTATTTATTGGTCCAGTGGTGAGGGTTTTTGTTTTCTTTACACTGAGTTGCAACCCATACTGAAGGCTGTGGTATTTTATCTTCATCAATATTTTAAGTCCTCTTCAAGCAAGGTTGTATAATCTCCAATTCAAATTCATCAACTTTTATTTTGTCTTCTCTTTTCATTATTCATATTTCACATGCACATGAGATGATTGAAAAGACTGTGGCCCGAGTCAGCCTCACCTGAGTCAACAGGTGACAGCTTTCCTTTTTAGAATTTTAAAGAAGTTTTTGCTACAGAGTTGCCCAGTGCAATATGCCATTTAATTTCTTGACTGATGCTTTTATGGTGTGGTGCTGTAGGATCAGCACTGGACTGAGAACCACAAGATCAGCGTTCAAACCCACCAGCTGCTTCTTAGAAACCCTATACAGGGTCATTATGAGAGTCAGAACTGACTCAACAGCACTTAATAACAACAACAAAGTTATCTTAGGGATAGCAGTGGCTCTGTACTTCAAGCAATGGATTGCAAACTATAAGACTGGCAGTTCAAGCCCACCAGCCACTCTGTGGGAGAAAGATGAGGCTTTCTGCTCCAGCAAAGATGTATAGGCTCAGAAACCCTATATAGGGTTCCTATGAGTCAGAATCTTCTCAGTGTCATTTAACAACAACAACAAATTTATTTTAGAGAGCCCTCTGAAGCAACTTGTATCCAAACTCTTGCTTCAGGGTCTGCTTTTGGGTAAACTCAACTTAAGGTGGTAAGAAAAAAGAATAAAGGCTCTATAGGAAACCAACCATTCCGACTACAGGCACATAGACATACCAGAACCACTTACAAAAGCTCTGAGTTCCCTTAAGTTTTATTAGTCTCCAACTGTGGTCTCCTAAAATTATCCCCAAACTCAGCTTCAGCTCCACTATCTCCAGACATAGGTACAACCTGAAAATGTTCTGACAGAATTCAAAGTTGTAGACTTTCTGGAAGCTTGATGGCTATATTTAGTAGACATAAAGCATTTTTGAACAAATTTGATTCAGTCAGATGCTTCAGATAGAAAAAAAAAAAAATTTAATCCAGGTTTTCTGGCCTGATATACTTGTCTTTCCCCATCTGGGAAAAAGGTGTTGATTTCTTGAGGCTTTGGGTTACTTGAGATTAAGGTAATCTTACTATTATGCTTCATAGGGGTTTGAGAGATTGTTATTATGTATGGAAAAGTGTTTTTGAAAAGAACCGTGTTTCTTCTAATAAAGTCTCTAGTTTTTTAGTTTATAACATTCCTTGAGTAATTATTTGAAAATCTGAGGCTTGAAAGGGAGGTAACCACTAAATGGATAGGGAAAATGAAAAGCTTGACTTTACTCAACTAAAATTGGAAGCCAGGACTTTATCACTCCTATTTTCACAGATGCCATGTGGTTGGAACCTTGGACAGCTGGGATGTGGGTGGTTCAGATTTTCTTCACTTTCTTACTAGAAATTGAGGATTTTTCTTGACAGCAGTTATAAATCAAACATATACAGGAAGCCCAGAGATAAATGAAATGAAATAGGAGCTGTGGAATATCCTCCCCGAGATTATTGTAGCTTTTTCCTCAGTGGCGTCTCTCCTTGAGAAATGTATCTTCAGAAGGATGCCTGAGCCATCGATATTAAAATTACCTGCTTTTGTCAAAATAAGTATTTGTTTACATTGCATGGAGGTCTGCAGATGTTATATAGCTCTTCTTGTCTTAGGTGATTAGAAATTCCGGGTAATATTTTAGTTTCTGAATTTAAGTTTTTGACCTGCTTTAAGAAGCTCTGGTAGTGCAATGGTTAGGGGCTTGGATCAGCTGCTAAACGAAAGGTTGGTGGTTCAAAGCTACCCAGCCACTGTGCAGGAGCTATTCCTAGTGATCTGCTCCTGTAGAGATTACAGTTAAGAAAACCTTATGGCTCTCTGCTCCTCCCCATTCAACAGGCAGCTGCAGCTTCTCTTGCAGTACCAGCCACATCCCTGAGACAGGATGGTGACGGTCAGAGTCATATTGGGCGCCTGGCCAACAGGGTTGCTGTTAACTCTGACGAAGTAGAGGTTGTTGCCATTAACGATCCCTTCATTGACCTCAACTACATGGTCTACATGTTCCAGTATGATCCACCCCTGGCAAGTTCAATGGCACTGTCAAGGCTGAAAATGAGAAGCTTATCATCAATGGGAAGTCCATCTCTGTCTTCCAGGAGAGAGATCCCACCAACATCAAGTGGGGTGATGCTGGTGCTGAATATGTTGTAGAGTCCACCGGTGTCTTCACAACCTTGGAGAAGGTTGGAGCTCACTTGAAGGGTGGTGACAAAAGGGTAATCATCTCTGCCCCTTCTGCTGATGCCTCCATGTTTGTGATGGACGTGAACCATGAGAAGTATGACAACTCCCTCAAGATTGTCAGCAATGCCTCCATAGAATTCTAAGTTATATAAGAAGTTGACCATGGTAATCAAAATCCTGGAACTTAGAAGTTTTGCTAGTATTTTGTGCTATCAAAGCATGTAGCCCTGAAGTAGGTGATCCTTCATTTAATTGTTCTGTTAAGTAGAGTTGCCTTCCATTTATAGCAACCCTATGTAGGGTGTCTGAGGAGCTGGTGGTAGAATTGGACCGTTAACCTCATGGTTAGCAGACAAGTACTTATCCTATGGCGCCACATCAGGAATCAGTTTAGTGGAGCACTATAAAAGGGATGTTTAGATATACAAATGAGATGCAGAGACTAGTCTGCTGTTGGCATCATTTCTGACTCATGGTGGCAGTGGTGGTTATGTGCAGTGGAGTCGGTTCTGATTCATAGTGACTGTGTATCAAGGTTTAAGAGGCTGTAAATCTTTATAAGAGCAGACAGCCTCATCTTTCTCCCATGGAACAGCTGGTAGTTTCAAACTGCTGACCTTAAGGTTCGCAGCCCAATTTATAACCACTATGCTACCAGAGCTCCAACCCTGTATAGGGTTTCTGAGGAACAACTGGTTTAGCAGACACTAGTCTGGGATGTGTGCATTATTGTTGTTAAGTGCAGTCAAATCTGTTCTGACTCACAGTGACCCTGTATAGGGTTTCTGAGGAGTAGCTGGTGAGCTTGAAACACTGACCTTGTGGTTTAAACTGACTTTGCAGCCCAGTGCATTAACCCCACAGTGTCATACCAGGGATATGTGTATATGAAAGCAGAAACAGAAAATCAAAGCTTCTGTGAAAGAAAGTGAATGCTATTTATGAACTTTGAGACTAGAGACTAGATTCAAGAGGAGAAGGATCCCAGGAGGGGAGGTTGTTGTTGTTAAGTGTAGCCAATTAAGTTCCTACTCACAGAAACCCTGTATAGGGTTTTGAGGCTGCAAATCTTTACAGGAGCAGCAAGTCTATCTTGCTCTGAGGAACAGCTGGTAGTTTCAAACTACTGACCTTGAGATGAGCAGCCTGACTAGTAACCACTGCGCTACCAGAGCTCCTATGGAGCAGCTGATAGGCTTGAACCTTGGACCTTGTGGTTAGCACTCCAATGCTCCAATGCTTGTCCTATGGAGCCACAGAAGAGCTGAAAAAGAAGAAATTGGTGATAAACTTAAATATGTAATAGACAGCACGACCAGAGGAAAATGTCCTATGTCAAGAAATGACTAAGGAATATCAGACATACAGCTTTGTTATATTTACTGTGCTGTTTCAATTCCTGTCTATTTCCAACTTCCTTCAGTCCAAACCTATGAAGCACCAAAATGCTGGATTTTTGAGGGGAAAGCAGGGATTGTGAAAGTGTTCAGCATGGCATAAAATGGACCAGTGACATCTTTCAGAGCTAAATGTGATGTTCAGAAAGAAGGCTGGAGGGAAGCTTTGCATAGTATGTTAGGTGTGATTTCCAGTAATTTCATTTGTATGTTAAAGGGTGACTCGAGAAACCTAGATGGTTTGGGGGCATCAAGATTATTAATGTTATCAAGTTCATTGTTTATGTGTATGTCAATTTTGAATATATTTTTGTGTGGCTTTGCTAGAGTAATCCCATCCCCCCTTTTTAAAGTCCTATGACATGTTCTTCCCACACAGATAATTATGTGGAAAATATATTTAAATTGTCACAAGTTAAGGTTGCTGTCATTTGCTGCTTATCAAAGGAAGCACAAAGACAAACCGAGCGTTTTTGCATTTAGTGTGTTCCACAGAGCTGTTGTGCTCTAACTTTGTCTTCACTAACAATGGGGAGGAAAATAAACTGACGTCAGCTATGGACATTGCCAAAGTAGACATTTGCTTTCTGTTAACTTCAATTCCCCTCTCCTAGGCTTACCATGTCTTACAGTGGACTCTCAGAGCTAGGTCTGCTTTGTGTAGATCTTCCAGTGATAAGGATGGAAGATCGTTGTTTGGAGTTCAGCTGTCCAATTGGGTTTTGTTCTCATCCTCCTCTTTGTGGAACATCTGGAAGCCTTACTCAGAAGTCACTAAGCCCATCCTGTCCTGAGATATGAATGTTAGAAAAGGCATGCACAATGCCAACAGGGCTTAGCTTACAAATGTCTACATTTTGGAAGAAGCAATTGCTATATTTAACCTGTTTTCCAGATGTGACCCATCTGTACTATAGCAAGGAAAGAAATTGTCCTTGGTAAATGAAAGTGGAGGGGAAAATTCAAATGCTTTCATGAATGCTCTCTCTGGTTATGGTCAATGGTCCCATTAAACTCAGGACTCTAGCATCGACTTGATTGACCAAAAGGCCAAGCTAGGCTGGTGACTTAGGCACAGACTTAGAAAAGAGGAGAATAGAATTTAGGCTGGGAAGGGAGGAAGAAGAGATCAATAGGTGGTTCCAAGATTGCAAAGTATCTGAGAAACACAGGAAGATGGCCACTACTTGTCTGTCAGTTTGTCCTCATGTTGCTTGCCCATTGCCTCATGTTGATGCTGGAAGTTATGCTACAATATTTTGAATACCAGAAGAGTTTAAGAAGATTTGGAAGAAAGATCTGGCCATCTACTTGCCAAACTTAGTCGATGAAAACCTTATGGATTACAATAGAATATTGTCTAATATGGACATAGCGTTGGGAAAGATCAACTGACAGAAAAAGACATCATGTTTGAGGGAAACCCTCAATGAAAAAGATCAGCATGATAGTTGTAACAATGGACTCAAACCTATTAATATTCATAAAGTTGGCCCAGGACCAGGCAACATTTCCTTCTATTATATAAAATGTTGTGAGTTGAAGTCAACTTTATAGCAATTAGCAACAACCAACAACACACACACACACAAGGTAAGTGTAATTGAGCAGTGATCTCTGTGAAGACCCTTAAGTTAGCCTTAGGACCACTGTGTTACTCATGAATGCACACATGTGTGGTGTGGGTGTGCATGTGTGTGTTCTTGAGACCTATTCCCTCCACCTATATTTTATTATTGAAGTGAAATCCACATAATGTAAAATAAATAATTTTAAAGTATATAATTCAGTGACATTCAGTTGATTCAGTATGGGACAAACAGCATCTCTGTCCTGTTCCAAAACCTTTTCATCACCTGTGCTTTTGTTACCTTTACTATGCTGTGTTGCTCAGTACCCATACTCATTAAAACCCATAAACATTAAGCAGTTACTCCCTATTTTTCTCTCCCTCCAACCCTTGGAAAGTATTAATATGCTTTTTGATTTCATGGCTACTGAGCATTTCATATAAATGTTGTTGTTGTTGTTAAGTGCTATCGAGTCGGTTCCAGCCCTGTATAGGGGTTCCAAGGAGCAGCTGGTAAGTTTGAATCACCAACCTTGTAGTTCAAAGGCTTTGCAGTCCGGCACATTATCCCAGAGCACTACACCAGGACTTAACACAAATAGAACCATACAATATGTGGTCTTTTGTAGCTGGTGTCTTTCACTTAGTATAACATTTTGAAGCCCATTTACATTGTAGAAGTTATCAGTAAGTCATGCTACATACTACATTTTGCTTATCCACTCATCTGTTGATGAACATTTCAGTTGATTTCACCTTTCAGTTATTGTAAATATTGTAAATGCTGCTAGCATTCATCTACAAGGTTTTGTTTG
>NW_006409065.1:215388-219293 GCF_000296735.1 Chrysochloris asiatica
TCTTTACGGGAGCAGAATGCTTCATCTTTCTCCCATGGAACAGCTGGTAGTTTCGAACTGCTGACCTTGTAGTTCGCAGCCCAATTCATAACCACTACACTACCAGAGCTCCTTGAAACATAATCATACATAAAATCAATTATACAAATTGTGATGGTTTTTATTTGTTTTATGACTACTGATACAAACATCACAGAATATTTGTTGCCACAAACTAAAGCTAAAAACAAATTATGACTACATGTGATGAACTACTAACTGCAAAGAGCTGGAAAAAAGTCATAAAAATTCAGGAATTGTACATTGCAATTGATAGGGAAGAGTTTTTCAATTTCTCCTTATCTCCAGGGAATTGAAACTGAGACTATTAGACAATACATTATGAATATGGTTTATATAAAAATATTTGAATAATTACTGAACAATAAACTCACACTCAAAGAAAAGACTCTGGTCTTACATGTTGATATATACAGATTATACATTTCTATATTTTAAGTTGAACACAAGTGTTTTTGATTTAGTATAAAGATAAATTCTGATACCCATTAGATTGTTCCAACTTCCCTTCTCTCTTAGTTATTTCAGATTGGTTCAGGATTTGGTGCCTCTGGTGGTATGTGCATATTGAAGGAATGAAGAGAAGAAACTGTAGAACTGGTGCTGGGAAACTATTCTGATGGTGTCCAGGAGCCAGAAGGCAGGAAGACAGGGCCTCCTTGCTCTCAGGTGCCTTATCATACAAGTAGTGAAACATTGAACATGATGCTCCTTAGAGATGCCTTTAGGTTCTGACTTTTAAGGGCCAGTTTTATAAAGAAGGAGGGTCAAGTGAACACGTGCACTAATCATTGCTGACCTTCCAGAGTAAAGAGTGAGAGGGTGGTGGCAATAGCATGGATCACTGTCCTGTTCCCCCAGTGTTCCCCAACCAGTGATCATCAACCCTTAATACAAGTTCTGATTTTAGTGCAAAGAGAAAATGCCCCCCTTGGGGTGGATGACAGCATATTTCTTTCCTTGGGATGAATGGCAGGTGACCTCTCCTATCTAAGAAAGGGTCAGAGCAGCAGCAAGGAAGACTGTAGTGAACTGGTACATTCTGATGTTGGCATTTTACTGACTAAAGCTGTGGTGGTATAGGAATGCTCCTTATTTAACAGCACCAGAGCTCTAGTTTCCTCTTAAGAAGTAAAGAGACGAAGAAGACCCTGGGTAGTGCATGTGGCTAATACACTCAGCTGCTAACTGAAGGTTGTTGCTGTTAAGTCCCTAAGAGTCAGTTCCGACTCTTACTGACCCTGTATGGGGTTTCCAAAGCTGTATATCTTTGCAGGAATGAACAGCCTCATCTTTCTCCAGCAGAAAGACTGGTGGGTTTGAACTGCTGACTTTGTGATTCATTGTCCAGTGTTTATCCTACAGAGACACAGCACTCCCCAACTGAATGGTCAGAGGTTTGAATCCACCTCAGAAGAGACCTGGAAATCTCTTGAAAACATCAGCCATTGAAAACCTATGGGGCACAGTTTCACTGTGGCACACATGTGGTTACCATGACTCAAAGTTGACTTGATGGTTTTAGAAGACTAGTGGATTTCCATCACAGTTCCATGGAAGTAGGAGAGACTCACCCAGGAAAGTAAGCTGACAATCACTGGTCAGACTGGTGTTCAAGAAATGGAATTCTCTGTGCACCTTGACCTCTCACAGGCAGTTCTATATGGTGTCCCAACAACTTTATTTTTTTAGTGAAAATTGTGAGAAGAGCCAAGATATCCAGCATACACAAAGATGCTGAGATGCTCATTTCTGGGATAGGATTAAGGGAGAACTCTTGCTTCTGGAGTCCTAGTGTGGTGCTGTGGGCTAATGCGTCAGACTGCAAAGTCATTTGAACTGCAAGGTCGGTGATTCAAATTCATCAGCAGCTCCTTGGAAACCCTATATAGGGTCACGATGAGTTGGAGTCGACTTGATGGCACTTAACAACAACAACTTGCTTCTAGAGGCCAAATATGTGAGACAAATAAAAGTTTTAATTCCAGTCTTTTAGTTATATAAGTCCTTAATTATTCTTTTCCCTAAATCTTTCTTTTGGCAACCCTTATCCAGGAGTCCTCTAAGTCAGAGGACAAAAGCAAGAAGAGTTTATTAAGCCAGTTGACGTTCTCAAAACTTAAAAACACCTTTGGACAACTATGATGAAGATATTTGTGAAACCAGCTCCTTCGGATTGGTTAAAAGCATACAATGTCTCAGACACATAAATGAGGTATTGTTTCGTATAAGAAAAGGAATCCAGTTACTTACTGCCTATGTAGGGTTATACTCAATTTGTTAAGAAACGAAGGGTCTCTGATTTTAGGATTGAAAGGTACTGTTGATGTTTCTGAGTGTGTTTGTGAGTGTGTATGAGAGAGATATTTGCATTACTGAAAGGCTCAGGGAGGTGTAGTAATTCTTTTATGAAATCCCATTCAGTGGACAGACAGTTGCAGATGACCATAAGCAATTTCTTCCTGTGAGACATCAGTGTGCCTTGTATCATTAGACTAATGAGGTAGTGGTGGTTCCCACCCTCCTTGTAAGATAACCTGTTTAATTGTTGGCTAATGCATTTCATGTGAAGCCACCACCATCTGTTAGTGGAGACTTGGTATTGCTATGATGCTAAATAAGTCTTAGTAGAGGTTCCAGACTAGGAATTCAGGCCTGGGAACCTACTACAGAAAACACCCCAATGAAAACCCAATGGATTGTAAGTGTTCAATCTGCAACTGATCAATCTGCAAGGATGGCATAGAACCAGGAAGAATTTCATTCCCTGTACATGGGGTTTCCACAAGTTGGGGGCCAACTCCAACAGTAGCCAATGCCACCACCACCATTGAATTTACATTTATTTGATATGTGGATCATGGGAACAGCCCTGGACCTCCGGTCAGAATGTCTAACTCAGGATCGGGGCTCTGCCACTAGCAGCAGAATGACCCTGGACAAGACATTTAAATTTTCCTGGCTTTTTTTGCCTCATCTGTAATAAGGGGGTCTGTCCTTGATGATCCCCAGGGTCCTTACTGACTAACAACTATGACCATTAGTTTTAACCAGGGCTTTGGCATATCTACAGACAGCTGGTTTTTGAGACCCAGTTTATCAACAGCATCTGTGTAATTTACCACTTCCTCAAGTCCAGATCTTTCTCAGATGCTCAAGGTTATGAAAAATTCGAAGTGCTCTCCAGCTGAGTGGGTGGGCAGAGAGGGAAAATGGTAGAAAGTCTGGTACAGATATTGAAAGTGAGAATTAGTGGACTGAAACAAGTAATGTATTTTGGTTTTAGAAAGTTTCTTCTGTTGCTGGCCACAGAGGAGCCCATTTTACTGCTTTCCTTCTGGCCCATATTTTACCCAGAATGAAACAATAAAAAGAATAAACGGATTTTTCTGATTTAGTGCTGGCCTGATATGGAGTTCAAAAAAGGTCCTTTTACAATACACAAGAAGAGGGAGGGAAAAAACAAGAACAAGGCTGTTGGGCAGGTTCCCACGGGCTAGGTGGGACAGAGGTAAATGACGAGGTATGCACAACCCTGGAATAACAGGGCTTCAGGATACAGGGATTGAGGCATGGCTTGAAAGCGGGAAAAGAGGGGAATAATGTTAGGATGCTTGGCTGTCTTTTGAATCTTGGTCTCCCTTGCCTACCATTGTGAAATAGACACTTGGGGTAGGTGGGTGTGTATGGAACAGCCAGAAACATCACAACAGTAAACATGTGGGTCTGTCTCTAGTCTATAACTAACTGGAATACCTTGGGGGTGGGCAGCTGGAAACTACCCAGACCCAAAATGGTGGGGGAACTATGATAGCATGAACAGATGGAGTGGCTGGGGACATGGG
>NW_006409065.1:220449-223462 GCF_000296735.1 Chrysochloris asiatica
AATTGGGGGTTACAGAGGCAAGAAGTGACTGGCTTACAAGCTTTCAAGAGGGAGCCTAGATCCAGAGGGCGTGGAGCAAGGTAGAATCTCCACTGAGTAGTATTCATTCTGTCTAGTCGGGACTGATGAAAGGAGATGTGGATAGGTCTCTTGTGATACAATAGCGAATAATTGTTATCAGGACTGATTGTAAGGGCTGGAAATGTAAAGGTAGACACTTTGGGACAAAGGAAGGGGAGTGATTAACCTTGCAGTCTAGGAGCGGAAGTCCCTGGGACCATCAAAGGAGAAGAGCAGAGAACGGAACCCTACCCAGAGAAGCAGTGATGCCAGGGATGGAGACAGAGACAATGACATGGGGAGATGGAGTGGCTAGGGACTTTGGACCTGGAGAGGTAGAGGGGTTGTTTGCGGATGACCGGGGGGGGGGGTGGTGGTGCAGGCTTATGGGGTATACCCTTTGGATGGATGATGCATGGAAGGGATTGTAACCATGGCAAGGAAATTATATATGATGTGACCAATGTGAAGCTGTCCTCCCATGTAAACTATTACATAATTCACAATAGAGCATTAAAAAAGAATGAAAGAAAGAAATGAGGGTGGGGGAGGTCCTTTTAGTAACATTATTTCCTTGCACTTCCTGAGTGCGTCTCCTGCAGCAACTGAAATGGAAGGCCACCAACTGAATGGCCACCTCAGGAGATGGAATTGAGATCAACTGGAACGGAATCTGAAGGAAATCCAACAAGGAAGAATGGCGATGAGCCTTTGAATCAGGGTCAGCAGAGTACACTGGAGCATCTGTGACAACACCAGGCACAGAATGAAACCACCATTCAAAGTCACTTAAGGTTACAAATCTGAGGCTCTGCAGCTGAACGTTTAACCCTTCTTGAGGGAGAGCTAGGATATCATTCTTGCTAAATGATGGCTGCTTTCCCAGGATAACAATGTAACTCAGTCAGAGGGAATAGATACTGCTTTATTTTGTTTTCCTAAATACCTACTGGGTTTGTCTGTTACCCATTCAAGTCTATAGGATCTACTTACCCTTCCTGTTTTGGCCTGGATTGCCTATGTCTTTCTTCCTGTATCCTTCACTCTGTTCTGGCACTGGGACAGCTCTTGATTTTTATAACTGGGGGAATATAAATACTCTGTTTTTTTCCTCTCTTAGGGGACAAAGATCACCAATCTTTTTTTGTGAAATCAGAAATCCTACATGAGGTCAAATATTCTGGTGTCTAAAGATGACTTTTCTTTTGCTATTCACCAGAAATTTCTGTCTGCTCTCCAAGGAGAGAATCTCTAGGATGATGCTTTTGTTACTGTTGTTATGTGCTGTCCAGTTGGTTTGCACCCATAGCAACCCTATGTACAACAGAACGAAACACTGCCTAGTCCTTCACCATCTTCACAATTGCAGCTATGCTTGAGCCCAATGTTGTGTCATTGTGTCAGTCTAGCTCATTGGGGACCTCCTGCTCTATCACTGACCCTCCACCTTACCAACAATGACGTCTTTCTCCAGGCACTGGTCCTTCCTGATAATATGTCTGAGAGACAAAGTCTCACCATTCTGGTTGTCCTTCCTCCAAAACAGATCTGTTTGTTCTTCTGGTGGTCGATGGTACCTTTAATATTTTTCTGCAGTAGAATAACTTAAATGCATCAATTCTTCTATGATCTTCCTTATTCACTGTCCAACTTTCACATGCATGTTGTTGTTGTTAAATGCAATTGAATCCGTTCCAACTCAAAGCGACCATATATAAGATTTTTGAGGCATGGCTAGTGATTTCGAACCACTGACCTTACAGTTCAATCTGACCTTGCGGTCCAATGCATTATTCTACAGCACCACACGCATACAAGGCTATTGAAAATACCATGGAATGAGTCAGGTGCATCTTAGGCCTCCAACTGACATCTTTGCTTTTGAACACTTAAAGAGGTCTTGTGCAGCAGATTTGCCTAATGCAATATGTTGTTTGATTTCTTGACTGCTGTTTCCATGCATGTTGATAGTAGATCCAAGCAAAATAATGAAATCTTTGAGAATTTCAATATTTTCTCCATTTATCATATTATTTATTGCTCTAGTTATGAGGACTTTTGCTTTCTTTATGTTGAGATGCAACCCATACTAAAGATTGTGGTCTTTGATCTTCATCAGTAACTATTTTAAGTTCTCTTTACTTTCAGCAAGCAAGGTTGTATCATTTGTATATCGCAGGTTGTTAATGAGTCTTCCTTCAATCAAGATGCCATGTTCTTCTTCATATAATCCAACTTCTCAGATTATTTGCTCAGTATACAGAATGAATTAATTTGGTGAAAGAATATAACCCTGGCACACACCTCTCCTAATTTTAAACCATTCAGTGTTCCCTTCTGTTCGAATGACTGCCTATTGGTCTATGTACAGGTTCCTTATGAGCACAATGAAATGTTCTAGAATACTTATTCTTCACAAGGTTGTCCATAGTTTTTCATGATCCACAAACTCAAATGACTTTGCATAGTCTGCATTCCAAATTCCGGTGAGATAGCTTCCAGCGTCACAGCAACACACAAGCCACCACAGTGTGACAAAGTCATAGATGAGTGGTGGAAGGATGAGGCAGCATTGTGAGATGCCCGAGATGGCAATCCAGTGCTCATAAATAGGAACTTTCTGGTTTTAGGGTTTTGTTATCTTCTTCTATGAGACATGTGCCTTGTGCTTCATAGCCTTTCCATTGTGACTACTTTACACTAATAAGAATTTTTATTATGACTTTTTTTTTTTTTCAGATTCAATACTCTGTTCCCCTGAAGACTATTATTTTTGTTAAGTACTGTCGAGTTGGTTCTGATTTTTAGAAACCCTGTATAGAGTTTTAGAGGTTTAAAAGCTTTGGGACTTGAACTGTTGACCTTGTGGTTTTCAGTCCTACAGAGCCACTGCACTCCCCACGTAAAGATTACAGGCTAGCCAACTCTATAGGGCAGTTCTATTCTATCATAT
>NW_006409065.1:229227-235180 GCF_000296735.1 Chrysochloris asiatica
TTTTTTTTTTTTTTTAAGAAGAAAATTAACTACAGCCGGTTCTTCCTGATAAAACCTAAAGAATGAGAGTATATAATTTATATTTGGCTTTATAAGTTCCCATATTTTACTGATTATCTCTGAAGGTAAGTCAAATTAGGATGATTTAGGAGAAACAGATAACAAGCAAAATTTATGAGAGCCAAGGCATATCAACTTAAGTCTGGCACAGATAAGGAGACGTTTAAGAGAAAAGTGTTTCGTTTTACAAAATATTGTCCTTTTGACAAATGTTATTGGTTTATATATGGAATATATATATGTCACCCATCATTCCAACAATAAAACACACTTGAAATTCTCATTGTCTCTGCACATTTAATGATCCCAGTTTGGAGATTGGGGGACTTTAAAGTAAGTTAAATGAATGAGATGAAATAATTTATTAAGAAAAGGGTTTTGAGGTTCTCCTCAAAGTTAGACATACTAACTACATCATGGTTGTGGCATGATACAGCTCCATTTTCAGCTATGATACAGAATACAGAGGTTGATACAAGTGGTAAGAGGGGAAAAGGGTTGAAAGGCCATATATTAGAATTTGTTTTCTGCCTTTGACATTTTCTTAAGTATCCAAGCCAATTTTCTGTATTGCCTGGTGGTTGTAGACTGATCCTTCTGGGGTTTAGCTAGCAAATGACACAAAGGTGTTGCCATTGTGCTTGTCCCCACTCCCACGTGTATTAGCTTCCTAGGTCTGGTGAAACAAGGTACTACAAAATGATGGCCTGGGAATGACAGATATTTATTATCTCATGGTTCTGAAGGATAGAAGCCAGAATTCAGGGTGCTGGAAGGACCTTGCTCTCTCTGAAGGGGCTAAAGGAAGGTTCTTTTTTGTTCCTCCAAACATTATGGATTAAATTCTTCCCCCCCCCTAAATATATATTGAAATCCAAACCCTTATATCTGTGAATATGTAATATAAAATATGTGGTTTACATCAGTGCAATATAATTGCATTGCATGTAATATTATGTAATGTACTCATTAATGTGGTCTGATTATCTTCCATGACGCAATCTAATGTGATATGATCAATCATTCCATTGAGGTCATACTAGTGTAAGGTGGATCTTAAATCCATTCACTTCTACGTTATACAAAAAGCAGCATAAAAGAAACATTCAACACTTGGGGGAAGACAAACATCACTTGGGGATATTCTAGAAGCCAAGGAGCACCCAAGACAACTGAGAAGGGAGGAACTGACATGGCTGAGACCCTGATTTGGACTTACAGCCTCCCGAATTATGAGAAAATAAATCTCTGTTCTTTAAAGCCACACATTGTGGTATCTGCGTTACCGTAGGACTGAGTAACAAGGATACCCAGCTTTTGCTAATTCCAGGCATTTTGTGGCTTGTGGCAGCATAACTCTAATCTCTGTTTCTGTTGTCACATGATTTCCTCCTCTGTGTGCCTGTGTGTCTTCCCCTCTTCTTTAAGGACATCAGTTATATTTGATTAGGACCCACCCTCCATCTGTATGACCACATGTTAACTTGAATGATAACATCTTCAAAAACTCTATTTCCAAACAAAGTCACATTCACAGGCATTAGAAATTAATACTTCAATAAATCTTTTTGAAACATCAAGGATCCTCAGATAAACACAATTCCTTAGATAACACCAAGCATCCTTAATGAGGTGAATGAATGGCTGGAAGCCGCCATGCCACATTCTCACAACTTGAAAAGGTCATGTGCCTGGAGAGAGGTGACAGCAAGCTGCTAGTCCTCTGAAGTCCACCAGGGGAAAGAGTCAGGAGAGTCTCACGCCCCTTTTACTTGGATCAGCCACCAAGCTCAATATTTCGTTTTTTTTAAATAAAACTTTTTACTGTGAATTGAGTGAAGTTTTATAGAGAAGACCATCAATTTTTTCATTCAATGAATCACACACCTTGTTTCAATGCCATCCAAGTAACAATAGTTATCTCACTTCCTCCTTGTGGTTCTCATTTCCAGTCCCCCCTCTTTCCCATGCACTCAACTTTGTCTTGAAGTAAATGTTGCCCTTTTGATCTTGAATGATTGACTATTCTATGGCGAACATAACTTATTATGTTGTTGCTTCCCCTGTATACCTGTCTTCTGCTTGAAATTCGGTTACGAGGGCACGTTCTGTTCAAGACCTGAAGGGTGTTTGAGGGTCACAGTCTCAGATTCTTCCAGTTTTTTTTCTGACCAGTAAGCCCAGTCTTTTTATAATTTGTACTGTTCCACATTTTCTCTCACTCTATCTGGGACCATCCAACGTGATCCCTTGATAGCGGTAGCCAGGCCCCGGCTAATTCTTCAGATCTCAGAGTCATAATAAATGATTTTCACATGTTCCATTGGTCCACTGGACTAGCTGATTCCAAGAAACTTCAACTTTTTAGCACTCTTACTTCTTCTACACATGGGGAAACCAATAGCTGCACAATAGAAGCCACTCATGAGCTTTTAAGATCCCAGTTGCTACTCACCAAAGTAGGAATGCAGGTTTTGTATTGGCTCCGATCCTTTATCTTTTTGTTTGTTTGTTCCTGTAGTGTTTTCCTGAATTCTTCCATGTTTTCTCTGATTTACCAATCATTTGGAGGTACCTAAATATCATAGCCTTGAATTCTTTTTAAGGTAACTTCAATGCCTTTTTCTCCTCAAAAATATTTCCTAGCTCTGCCTCTTGGTCACTTGTTTGTGCCAATCTGTCTTGTTTCTTCAGACAAGCAAAGATTGTCTGTTGCTTCTGAAACATTGTGGTGGTGTTGTATTTGTACTAACTTGATGATTGTATGTTGGCGTGTTCTTAGACACTCACCAGTTGCCTCCTTGTGGGTGTGATTGGGGGATGGAAACATGTGCACCATTCGCTGTTACCTAAGCAGGTATGGCACCATAGGATAAACACATGACCTCAAGGTAGCTTTGAAGCATAAGGTTGGTAGTTCAAATTCATCAGCTGCTCCTTGGAAACCCTATCCAGGGTCACTATGAGTTGGAACCAACTCAACGGCACTTAACAACAACAACAGGGACATAAAAAGAAGTTCTGGTGTGGTGCTGTAGGATAAGCACTTGACCTCAATGCTGGTTTGAACAATAAGGTCAGTGGTTCAAACTCACCAGGCACTCCTTGGAAACCGTATACAGGGTCACTATGAGTCAGAAGCAACTCAATAGTACTAACAACAACAACAACAACAACAACAACAAGCCAACCTAAAGGTTGGAGGTTCGACTTCTCCTAGAGAAACCTCAGCAGAAATGCCTCAGATTCTAATTCTGAGCAATCTTCCTGTGGAAATCCTATGGGGCACAGGTCTGCTTTGACACCACAGTGTCCCCATAAGGCAGAGTTGACTCCATAGTAACTGGTTTCAATGGCTTTATCCTGAGGTCATGTCAGCCTCAGGGAAGCAGTCGTGAGGCTGCAAGAATGATAAATGTAGTAGACTGAATTGTCACTCCCAGAAAGAGGTCTACGTTTTAATCCTTGGAACCTGTGAATACAACTTCTTTTGAGACAAGGGACTTTACGGATGAAATCTAGTTAAGAATCTTGAGATGAGATCATCCTGGATTATCTGAGTGGGCCCTAAATCCAATGATGAAAGTCTTTATAACTAAAAAGTAGACAGAGATTTGACAGAGACACCCAGAGTAGGTGAAGTGAAGCTAGAGAAAGAGATTGAAGTGATACACTGAAAAGATTTATCTTATCCCTATTGCCCTGCTTGCGACTTGTGAATATTCTCAGCCTTTGGGTGGTCATAAAGCAACAGAAATTAAGGCAGTAGAATAAGATAGAGAACCTACTCTGTACCTAAGAATTTTAAAGTTTTATGAACGGGTGTGTGAAAAAGAATAAATTCTCCATCGTGAAACACTGTGACAGTGGAAATGACTCAGATTTTATTTAGTAGTTAACTCATTGCTGTTGAATTAATTCTGACTCATAGTGACCTATAAGATAGAATTTAGAGCTGCTTCATAGGGTTTCAAAGGAGCTCTGGTAACGTAGTGGTTACGAATTGGGCTGTGAACCACAAGGTCAGCAGTTCGAAACTACCAGCTGCTCTGCGGGAGAAAGATGAGGTTTTCTGCTCCCATAAAGATTTACAGCCTTGGAAACCCTGTTCAGGGTCGCTATGGATCAGACCGACTTGACGGCACTTAACAACAACAACATAGGGTTTCAAAGAGTGTAAATCTTTATAGAAGTAGACTGTTAAAATCTTTCTCTTGTGGAACAGCTGGTCGGTTCTAACTGCCACCCTTTTGATTGGCAGCTCAGCATTTAACCACTGCATCACCAGGGCTTCTACTTTGTAGTGAGCCTGTTAAATATCAATACTACTTGCTGTTAAGTCAATTCAAACTCATGACAGCGACCTGTGTGTCACAATATAACTTAGCTCCATAGCATTTTCAATGACTTATTATTTAGCAGGATCCATATGATAAACACTGAGCTAAGAACCACAAGGTCCATGATTTGAGACCACTGTCAAGAAAGATGAGACTTTCTGTTCCCATAGAGATTTCAGAAAGCCTTGGAATCCATATACAGGGTTGCTATGAGTTGGAACTGACTCGACGGCACTTAACAACAACGACAATTATTTAGAAAGAGATCACCAGTCCCTATTTTCTGAGGCACCTCTGACTGGACTCAAAACTCCAGTCTTTAACTTAGTAGCCAAATGTGTTAACTATTGTTATTAGGTGCCATCGGGTTGGTTATGAAGCATAGTGACCCTATGTACAACAGAATGAAACACTGACTACAATCTTGAGCCCTGTTCACAATGTTTGTTGTGCTAGAGCTTATTGTTACAGTTAAATGTCAGTACATCTCATTGAGAGGCTTCCTCTTTATCACTGGTCTTCTGTACCAAGCATGATGTCCTTCTCCAGGGACTGGTCTTTCATGATAATGTGTCCAAAGAACTTGAAACAACGTCTTGCCATCTTCATATCTAAGGAGTACTCTGGCTGCTGGGCTTCTTCCAAAACAAGTGTGTGATTATTCTTCTGGAAGTTCATGGTAGATAGAGTATTCTCTGTCAATAGGATAATTCAAATACATCAATTCTTCTTCAGTGTTCCTGTTCCTTATTCATTTCTTTAGCTTTCACATGCATATGAGATCATTAAAAATACTCTGACTTAAGTTGGACACACTTTAATCCTCAAAGTAACATCTTTGAGAGCATGAGTGAAACCATATTGCCATCATAACTCGTTTTTCTAATATTCCTCCCCACAACCTTGCCCTTGTTTCCTAAATGTATGTGTAAGCTGGAATGTTAATGGCTGCCAGGCTCTGTCTGGAAAAACAGGAGCCAGGATAGTTAATCATGCCCTCCTTTGAAATGTTTATTGGGGCATCAAGACTGCCTTGTGATTTAATGTGAATGGTAGAATTATAGCCCATGCATGTGGTATGTAACTAACATTATGGAAAACTCATGTAAATATTGCTTGTAACCAAGGGTCAAGTGAACACAAAATAAGTCAGCTTGCCTGCCTGCCTTCCCTGTGTGTTCTGCTGGTTGATTTAAATAACCGTTTTCTCTTTCTCTGCTTCATCTGGAGTAATTGTTGATGCTGTGTTCTTCATATAGTCCAGTTTCTCAGATTATTTGTTCAGCATACAAACTGTAGAGTACAGAGAGAGAATACAACCCTAACATAAACATTTCCTGGTTTGAAACCACGCAGTATTCCCCTTGTTCTTCATCTATGTACAGGTTCCACATGAGTACAATGAAGTGTTCTGAAATCACATCATTTACAATGTTGTCCATGATCTGTTATTATCCATACAGTCAAATACCTTTGTTGTTGTTATTGGGTGTCATCACATTTGTTCCAACTCATAGCAACCCAGTCCACGACAGAACGAACCACTCTCCAGC
>NW_006409065.1:235280-236600 GCF_000296735.1 Chrysochloris asiatica
AACACAAGTACATTTTATTTAATTCATATTCTTTGTATGTTTAAATCAGGATTTTCACAAATTTCTTTTGGGACTAAGGAAGATTTGATAAGTCAGCATTTTTTCAGCAACAAAATAGGTCATGAAGATACATCTTGTTTGAAAAGAATTTAAGCTGCCTGACAAAACCACTAGAAAGACAAACAGCACTTACATCTCATCTCACAGAGGGCTGTCTTCCTTCAATTTAAGAATTGTCTTTTACTGTCCAGTAAAAGACAGCCCAACAACCTAGTGGAAAATTGGGCAAAACATGAATAGATAATGCACAGAAAGGAAAATTGTAAATAAATCTTCAAATATGGAAAGATTGTAACTTTACTCTTAACAAAAAATGCCAGTTTAAAGTAGTGTCATATGAAAGCTATTGTAATTTAATCAGTTCCATGTTGTGGTGTGGTACTGCAGGATAATGCACTGGACTGCAAGGTCAGTTTGAATCACAAGGTTGGCTGTTCAAACTCACCAGTCATTCCTTGGAAACCCTATACAGGATTGCTGTGAGTCAGAACCGACATGACAGCCCTTAACAACAACAACAACATGTTGGCATTTAGAGTACAATCTGTACCAGGACATCTTGTACTAAGGCAGCATGCTAGATTTGTGAAGGCACAAATGAGTGGAAACTTACATTGCCCCTAAGCATTCTCTTTTCCTGGAGAACTGTTCTGGTTCTGTATCTGTGGTTCCTTAAATGATGGTTTGGGTCATCTAATTGTTCTGTGACCTTAGATAGATCCCAGAACTCCTTTCTTGAAATGCTTAGCACAGAACTCATGATGGAATATGATAGGGAAGAAATCACAAAGACTCAGCAGAAGTTTACAGCAGAAGTTAATAGACATCATAGAAGCTGGAACAATTAGTAACTTTAGTGGTTAGTTATGTGGATTCTGAAATCCAGGTAGCGTAATGAATTATGAGCTAGATTGCTAACCATATGGTCAGTAGTTCAGATCAAACAGTCACTCCACAGGAGAAAGATGAACAGTGAGATCTCAGAGCAGAGAGATTTCAGAGCGGTGAGATCCGGAGTCCTGCTGAGGTGCTGTGGGTTAATGCACCAGACTCCAAGGCCATTTTAACTACAAGGAGCAGAAAGCCTCATCTCTCTCCCATGGAGGGCCTGGTGGATTCGAGCTTCTGACCAAGGGGTTCACAGCCAGATTCTTAACCACATCACTACCAGGCCTTGCACCTTCAAGATGGCGGATCGGGTAGACGTGTAGTGAGGAGCTCCGTCAACAACAACACAGAATACTGGGCCAAGAGGGCTCA
>NW_006409065.1:243233-244533 GCF_000296735.1 Chrysochloris asiatica
CAAGGCTGCTGTGGCCCGTAGTTCTGAAGTTTAGGAGCTTGAAGAGGTGGTCAGACCAGGAAACTCTTGTTGAGGCACTGGAGTAGAGGTGGGCGCTGGGGTAGTAGCGAGTTTGTTTGACAGAAAAGACCACAGGAGCAGAGGTGTGGGCTGGAGGTCTGTGGCCCTGAAAAGCTGCAGGCAGTTTCGGGGAGCTGCAGAGGCAGGGGCCAGGTCCTGTAGGGATCACTGTGAAGGCCAGGAGGTGTCAGGCGGTCCTTTGATGGTGCGGGTCACTGCCACTGCTGGCACCCCACAGTCCAAATATGGCACTGTTTCCTTTGAAGAAGCAGCCTTTGCACATGGGCTGTTCTGGGGCCTTGGCAGCAGGCTCAGGGCCTGTGAAAAGCGGTACACCAGTGCCCGTCACGGCTGTGTCTGATGGCTGGCCTCCGAAGGTTCCATCGCTGCCTCAATGTGAGTGCTGGCCTGTACTAATGACATTGTTCTTGAGGGGTCCTGGGTGAGGGGCCCAACAGCCTGTGAGCGATTGTCCACCGTTTTGTGATGGTGGAAAAACCCTGCCGGGTTCCACGCTAGAACTGCAAATCAAAGGGGCTGGCAGTCTGCTCCCAGCTGGTTCCTCAAGGTCACCGAAGGCCACTAGGAGGCCTGGGACCACCCCAAAAGGCCTACAATGCTCAGGTTGTACACCTTTCTGTCTGGGAAGCATGGTGGGAACAGGTTGGATCTTGGTATAATTAGCATGAAGGAGACCACTGGAAACATGGGAGGGGCAAACTGAGTACCACTGGGAAAGGAGCAATGGGAAGGGATGTCTTGAACATCCGTAAAGGCGTTTCTTCTGCAAACACGGGGCTCTTAGATAGATAACTCTGTGCTTCCCACTTGACCCCTGGCTTGGTGGTCGCTGGGGCAGGAGATTCTAAGGATCCAGGGTCTTTGGGTAGAGGGATGCTAGGCTGAAGCAGCCCAAATGTGATACCCATGTGAGGCCATCTTGCTGGGCTTGGCTTTGCAGACCCCAGGTGATTCTTAATACCTGCCGACCACCTCTGGAGGAAGCCCTGGACAGCCCTGGCTTGCCAAGGAGGTTGAAGTTCAGACTTTGCCCAAGGTCAGGGCTCACCAGACCATTCCTGAGAGCAACTTAGAGGTTAAACGTCCACCCAAAAGTGGCTGAAACATGCCCAGTGCCAAATCCAGGAGGTGGCATTTATGCGGTCCAAGTGTACCATGGGGGACTGTTAGAACGCCTAAGCAGAAAGGCATCTTGGGTTCCGTGGATCCCTGCGGCCAG
>NW_006409065.1:246718-247602 GCF_000296735.1 Chrysochloris asiatica
AGCATAATATTCCATTGTGTCTATGTACAACAGTTTTTTAATCCATTTTTCAGTTGATGGGCACTATGACTGTCTCCATCTTTTTGCTATTGTAAATAGTGCTGCTATGAACGTTGGTGTGCATATATCCACTCGTGTTATGGCTCGTATTTCTTGTGGGTAAATACCAAGTAGAGGAATTGTTGGACCATAAGGTGGCAGAAAGATGGGGCTTTCTGCTCCCGTAAAGATTTACAGCCTCGGAAACTCTGTACAGGGTCACTATGAGTTGGAACCAACTCCATGGCACACAACAACAACAAGGTATTTCTATTTCCAACCTTCTGAGGAAATGCCATATTGCTTTCCAGAGAGGTTGGACCATTTTGCAATCCCACCAGTAATACAGGAGTGTCCCAGTCTCTCCAAATACCACAAGCATTTATTGTCCTCTACTTTTTTTATATTTGCTGTTATTGCTGGTGTGAGATGATATCTCATTGTTGTTTTGATTTGCATCTCTCTGATGGCTAGTGATCGAAACATTTCTTCATATGTTTGTTGGCTGCCTGGATCTCTTCCTTGGTGACGTGCCTGTTCATGTCCTGTGCCCATTTTTTAATTGGGTTATTTGTCTTTTTCTAGTAGAGGTGTTGTAGTTTCCTATATATTTTAGAAATGAGTCCCTTGCCTTATGTGTCATTGCAAAAGATTTTTTCCCATTCTGTGGGGTCTCTTTTTACTTTTCTGGTGAAGTCTTTTGACGTACATAAGTTTTCAGTTTTTAAGATGTTCCACTCATCTATTTTTTCTACTTTTGTTTGTGTAGTTTTCAAAATGTTTGGTAGTTTGTGTATTCCCTGAATTAGTGCCCTCACATTTGTCCCTATTTTTTCATTGATGGC
>NW_006409065.1:251597-261687 GCF_000296735.1 Chrysochloris asiatica
GATTGCTTTGAGGTAGATGTGATCAGGATGTGGGCTTCCCTTTTCACTCTTCTTATTGCTTAACTCAGAGTAACTTTCACAGACGTTGTCTGCCTCCCTGGTATATGGCAGTTGGTATTGGTTCTTGCCTGGGTTTTGGTGTTTTATAGAGTGTGGTTGTAGCTTGACTATATGGCAGCAATTGCTGTCTTTTCTTGGGTCATATACAGAGAGAAAGAGTCCCCCAAAAGTAGAAGGGGGAGCATACAACAGCAAAACAGCACCAGCAAAAAAACACAAAAAATAAAAAAGCAACAACAACAACAACAACAAAATAAAACTAGACTAAATACTGTAGTCTATAATTGCAGAAAATGGAGCGGAGGGAGAGAAAAAAAAAATCTGTAGCCTAATATGAGTACGACTTAAAGTTCTTTCTTAAGTTTCTTGCCTTCAAAAGCTGGCTGAGAGATTTCAAGATGCCATCCTTGGCTGTTACATTATACCTCAGGATTTAATTTAATTTTCAGTCTGATTTGTTTTTAAACTCTCCTTCCCTCTTTACACCCCTGTCCTGGCCTTTTGTGTATTTTAAAAAACAACAACACCAAACAGTTCAGGACCAGCTCTTGGGCTGAGAGTATCTGTCTGCATGTGTGGTATAAGAACCCACCAGTGGTGAGGTTGGAGGTGTTCACTCGCTCAGACATCCCCTGTCTCTAGTCACCATAATGGAGGTGTTCAAACAGTGGGGTGGGGGGCAATGAACAGACACCAAAAAAAAGAAAATCAGAACAAAGCAAAACTGACAAAGTGTATTGTCCACCTTTGCTCCGAGGTTCCTGCGGCATTTTCCCCTGGTGTGTCTGCTCCCCTGCTTGGTCTTTCCATTTGGTTTTGCCCAAGATGTCGGCTCAAGGCCGCCGAGCCCAACAGATTCAAAAGTACACGATTTACAGATGTCCAAAGATTTAGATCTATAAAGACACTGACAATAATACTGAAAAGAGAGAGGTATTCTATTTGTGTCAGAACTGATTTACAATCCACTTACAACTTACAATGAAATCCTGTTCTAACTTACATGGTTTTCCCCAAGGCTTCTCTTGAGCTCCATGCATCCCTCAGACAAAATTTTGTATCAAAACTGCTGGCTTCGTGGCAGCTACTTCCTCACATCACAGTAGACAGCAAGATCTTTGAAGCAAGATCTGTGTTATATTTAGGTTTGTGCCCCCAGTACTTGGCAGAATGTCTGGCACATGGTGGAAGCCTAATGAATACTTGTTGAATGAATGAAAACATGAGGCCTGCCTTTCCTACCCTTGAGTAATTCTAAAGAAAAATGAACTAGGATTGGATTTTATTGCATAATTAAATTACACTGTCAAAATAATTTTTAAAACTGAAAGGAAATTCAGAGATCAGCTGCAGGAAATTGAAGACTAGAGAGGTGAAGATAGTTGGCCAAGGTCATGCAGATGTTTAGTGGCAAATTGGGAGCAAAGCCCAGGTCTCCCACTAGCCCAAATATAGCGGGGCAGGAGGGGAGAGATAGTTTATTTCAACTTTTAAAACACTTTGGAATTCTGGACAAGAAGATTTAGCAATCTCAAAATGCCAATAAAGAGATTGCAAATCAAAACTACATAGAAAAATTATTCAAGGTTTTCTGGGGTTGCCAAGAGGAGGAAACCAAGATGGGCTCATGGTTAGCTGCTTCTGACAAGGCCAATGACCCTCAAGTCAGTGTTTGCTGGTCAAACATTAGATTTAGCAACCATCTCTGTGGTAGGGGTTTGGGTTAGAAACAAATGTTAAAGTAAAAAACACACTAATATCTGCAAGTCTATCAAGCAAGGGATTGGAAATCTTTCTCTCTTTTAATACTAAACAATAATGGCTATAAACAGAAAGATTGTTTTTATTTTTTACCCTGTGATTTTAACATCATTGAGATTATTTCCAGAACAAAGTCCATAACGAACAAAAGTTAAAAATTTTTTGAATTTTGAACTGACAATTAACTTATCAGTGGTTAAACATAAGGGAGGTTTTGTGAATTCTTAGCATAAAGAATACTGCAGCAAAAGATCTCTTTAGAATCTTAAAAAACAAGGAAGTCACCAAGATTTGTAAGGCGCACCTGACTTTGATATTTTCAGTCACCTCAGAGTCCTGGTGTGGTGCTGTGGGTTAATGCGCTAAACTGCAAAGTTGGTTTGAATTGTAAGGTCAGCAGTTCAAGTTCACCAACCACTCCTCGGAAATCTTATATAGGGTCACTATGGGTCAGAACTGACTGACAGCACTTAACAACAACATATGCATGCAAAAACTAGAAAATGAAAAAGGAAAATTGAAGAAAAATTGATGCATTTGGATTGTGGCATTGGCAAACAGACATATGCACACCTATGTTCATTGCAGTATTGGTCACAATAGCAAACTTCATGAACGGATGAATGGATCAACAAATGGAGTGACAAACATACAATGGAATACGAAACAATGATAAATAAATTAATTAAACATCTCACAACATGAATCTGGAGGACATTATGCTAAGTGAAATAAATCGATCACAATTGGACAAATATTGTATGGGACCACTATTATATGAAGTGAAGAGTAATTTTACATGCAGAAAGAAACATTGATGATTGCCATGGATGGGAAGGGAAGGGAGGACATGAATCACCATTCAATTTAACTTGAGGCCAGAAGATCTAGATGGTGTCTGGCTACCATTACAAATTGTTCTAACTAGGGACACAATAGAAAGTTCTGGTTAGAATGAAAGAAAAAATGTAGAAAAAAACTCAAGTTTATAAGAAGGATCAGACTTGCTGGTCTAACAGAGATTGGAGAACCCCCTGAGAATCACCCTTCTAATGTGCAATGAAGCTATTCCTGGAGGTCACTTCTCAAACAAATAAGAGACTTGCCTATAAAATATACAATAACACGTCTGAGGCATGTGTTCCTTAGAACACTCAGCTCAGCTATATGAGCATGAGACCCAAAGGACAGCATTTGCTCAAAAACCAAGTTGGAAGGCATGAAATTGGATAATGGAAATGGGGGACCCAGGGTGGGAATGAGGAGAATGCTGACACATCGCAGAGATAGCAATCCATGTTGTGGAACAATGTGTGTATGAAATTTTGGATGAAAAGCTTATTTACTGTGTAAATTTCCACTGAAAGTACAATAAAATGTTAAAGAAACAAAAAGAGAAAGAGAACAGAATAAACACTGAGACACACACAGGAGGAAGCTAGACACCCCAAACCACCAAAGAATGATGAAGATTACCAGTAGACACCAGAAACCAGGAGAGAGGCTCCTAGAAGGAATCAGCATGGCTAAGACTCTGATATGGACTTTAAACATCCAGACCTGTGAAAAACTAACTTTCTATTCTTCAAATCATCTCCCTTTTAAAAAACAAAACAAAAACTTAAGATACAAATTCTCAAAGGCTCCAAAAGGAATGTCATCCAGCCAATACCTTGGTTTTCGCACAATGAGGCCTATTTTGGACTTCTGAGTCATAGAACTCTAACATAAGAAATGTATATTGTTTAAGCCGCTGAGTGTGTGGTAATTTGCTATAGCAGCAATAGCAACGTAATACATTCACAAGTGAAAATGAGAAAAACTCATAATTTAATGAATTGACAAAAAGCCACAACAATGGATTCCAATATACCAAGGACTATGAGGTTGGTATAAGACTGGACACTTAATTCTGTTATACAGAAAGCTGCCATGAGTCAGAGCCAAGTCAATGACAATTAGGAGCAAGGACAAAGCAACCTACGTTGGCTCACACTGCTAATGGGCAGTAGATCTGTCACTATAGTGGCGTGCTAGTGTCATTTAATTTCAGATAAACTGAAAAGAAACAAAAAGACATTTATTGAGCATCTACTATCTACTCTCATACATGCTATACCAAACAATCCTCACAGAAACTTTCTGAGGTAGAAACCAAGGTTAGTGAAAGCCAAGCATCTTTACCCCAGGACACAGATGACTTGATTCAAAACAGGTCTATTTCATCAACAATACTTAAGAGACTTTAAATGGAAGACAGAAGCTGATCTACAATGTCAGAAAAATTCACTCTTTAATAGAAGCAATAAGAATAGCAAAAAAAGCAGTGTCTTCAGAACCAGGAATTAATAAAAAACTTACAGCAATCCGAGGAATGTTTATTGAAGGAAAATTATTGAATCTAGATAAAAATGGTAAAATTTGTCATATTTTAACTATATTCATCTCTGCCTCTTCTTAGCTCTGTGGTAACCTTGAAAATCAGCAGTCTTGCAACCACAGTAGCTATGGAAACCAGAAGTCTAGCAGTCATTAGAGAGTGCAGATAGATTGGGAGCGCACCAAAAAGTTTGATGCCCAGAATATTGTCATGATTTGACCTGTCCAGCATTTCTCTGAAAAATCTCATGCTTATCTTTATTTAACTTAACTTAGAATTAGGATAAGAACTGGACTGCTAACCACAACACCAGCATTTCAAACCCACCAACTATTCTGAGGAAGAAAGACGAGGCTTTCTACTCCAGTAAAGATTTACAGCCTTGAAAACTCTATGCATGCTCCCTAGGAGTCAGTCCTAAATGACTCAACAGGCTCTTAAAAACACAACAGATCATGCTCATTGAGAAGGCCCCTTACTCAAAGTGTATTGAAAACAATCAGGGGCATTTGTTTAGCATTGCAATTTCCTCAGGTAATAAACCCGCTGCTGGTTAAAAGTGTAAAAGAACACTGGGGAATGAAGTGTCTATAGAAGGTTTTAACAAACTCCTACATATTGCTGGGAGTTAAGAAGGACTGTGTGGATGTCTAGAAAGTCTTGAAAAGAACCTAATATCTCAATTCTGGTATAAACTCTACCGAATCAAGAGTGAAGGCTAAAGCAGACTTGTAAAGTGTTTGAGTGAACTTATCAGTTCAAGGCAGTTAAGGAAATGTCTTTCCAATCATTAGTTTGCCACTAAACTAATTGGTAAATGCTGTTGTTGTTGTTAAGTGCCCTCAAATCGGTTCTGACTCATAGTGACCCATTATAGGGTTTCTGAGGAGCAACTGGTAAGTTTGAACAGCCAACCTTGCAGTACAAATGAACCTTGTGGTCCAGTGCTTATCCTACAGTGCCACACCAGGGCTCCATCCTAAGGATTAGTGAGCTGAAATGGACTGGTACTAACCAGTTTGAATCGGACAATCACATCCCATACTGTGCCAGGAACAACAAATTGAAGAGGAATGGCATTGCAAAAATGTTCAAAAAGAATATTTCAAGATCTGTCTTGAAGTGCTATGCTGTCTGTGATAGGCTAGTATCCATATGCCTATAAGGAAGATTGGTTACTATCACTATGATTCAAATTTATGCACCAACCACTAAAGACAAAGATAATGAAATTGAAGAACTGAATGAAGAATTCCTGAAACTGATCGTACGTACATATATTCAAGATGCATTGAAAATTCCTGGTCATTGGAATGTGAAAGTTGGAAACAGAGAGGAAGGATCAGCGATTGGAAAATATGGCTTTCGTGATAAGTTGGAGATTGTATGATAACATTTTACAAGTTCAATGACTTATTCATTGAAATACCTTTTTTCAATGACGGAAAAGGTGACTATACACGTGGAGCTCACCAGCTGGAATACGCAGGAATCACACTGACTACATCTATAGTAGAGAAGATGGAGAAGCTCCATATCATTAGCCAAAGCAGGGTCAGTGACTAACTGTGGAACAGACCATCTATTGTTCATATACAAATTCAAGTTGAACCTGAAGCACACTAAAACAAGTCTAAGAGAGCCAAAATATGATCTTGAATATATCCTACATGAATAATATATGAACAGACATGATCCATAAGACACTAATGATCAAAGAACAGACATGATGCATAAGACACTAATGATCAAAGACCAGAAGAGTTGTAGGATTATATCAAGAATATAATACATGAAGAAAGCAAAAATCTCATTAAAAGTCAGGAAAGAGGAATACCTAAAATGGGGCTACAACGGCCCAGTGAAGGAGGCTTCCTGCAGAGCCTCTGCAATACATAAGACTATAGGTGGAAGCCTGAACCACATCTAGATCCTCAGAGATGGGAAATTACCACTTGAAAGGATTAGTGGACCAGTCTGGAGCAGCTAGAAGAAGTGAAGATACTTCTTGAAAGAAAGACCTACAGGAAAAATACAAAACAATACAGGCAGACTGACAGTTACTACAAACACAAGCAAGTTGCTTGCCCAGGAAACATCAAGGCAAGTGGTCGGATCCCCTCAGTGTAAACCCCTTTCCAAGACTAAGACCCAATACACGCTCTGATTGGTGACCACGCTCATCACCGATAAAGGGAAGTGAGGGAAAAACAGCAATGAAGCAGCAAGCTAAGCCCTACAATGTTCAATAGACTTCTGTAAACCCAGGTGAAGACCTGGTTGGCCAGCAGTGTGGCAAGACCTAGGGACTCTTGGGCTCAGAGTCAGTGACAAAGCCACAGACAACTAGAGTGGAGAGTGAAGCATCCAACTGATAAGAAGAGAGGGCATCTGGACAAGAACACCCACACTTGCAGATAATACCCACTTAACCTGGCTTCAATGACTGGATGATCAGAGCTCAACTAGAAGAAGAAGGAAGAGGGAAAATAGCGTAATCTGATACAATTTGATGAACTTGACCTACACCTATGGGTGTAATAGCTCAAAAGAGGGAACAGATCCTTACAGCAAGGATCATTCCCACCCCTTCCATACACAGAGTAGACAGGGTTGGATAACTTGGACATTGGCTACCCAAAATGGGGGGGCTACAAAGGCAAGAAGTGACTGGCTTACAAGCTTTCAAGAGGGAAGCTAGATTCATAGGGCATGGAGGAAGGTAGAATCTCCACTGAGTAGTATACAATCTGTCTAGGTGGGGCTGATGAAATTAAATCCGGATTTTTTTGTGATACAATAGTGAATAATTGTTATCTGGACTGCTTGTGAGGGTTGGAATTGTAAAGGTAGACACTTTTTAGCAAGCAAGGGAGTAACTTTTCAGCCTAAGAGCAGAGGTCCCTGAGACCATCAAGGGAGAAGAGCGGAGAGCAGGACCCTACGCAGAGAAGCAGTGATGCCTGAGATGGAGGCAGAGATGATGACGTGGAGAGATGGAAGTGTTGGGGAGTTTAGACACAGAGAGGGAGAGGGGCTGTGTGCTGATGACCAGGGGGCAGGCTTGCAGTGTATACCCTTTGGTTGGTTGATGATGCATGGAAGGGATTGTAACCACAGCAATGAAATGATATACTATAGGATGAATGTAAAACTAATGTTCTCCCATGTAAACTATCACATAATTCACAATAAAATATTTAAAAAAAAAGAGACAGGAAAGAAAGAAAAGACCAAAATGGATGTCAGAAGAGACTCTCTAACTTGCTTTTGATTGTAGAGAAGCCAATGTGACTGGAAAAAAATGAAGTGAAAGAGTTGAATAGAAAATTTCAAAGGGCAGCTCAAGAAGACTATGTCAAATTTTATAATGAAACAAGCAAGAAAATCAAAAGGAGAGAACGAACTCAGCATTTCTCAAGCTGAGAGAACTGAAGAAAACATTCAAGCCTCAACTTGTAATATTGAACAATTCTATGGGCAAATATTAAATGATGCAGAAATTTAGAATATCCAGTTTTCAATAAAAATAGAAAAGATCATGAGACAAGAAAAGAAACCAGAAAGTACAACTTTTATACACAGTTATTTACTTATAATCACCTAAAACTGGAAAGAACCAACAAACCTTTCCATAAGTGATAGACAGACTGTACTATACCATGTGATGGAATATCAGTCAGTGAGCTATCAAGCCATAAAAGGACATTGCTGGATCTTAATGAATATTGATCTGTAAAATAAGCCAATATGAAAAGGTTACATATTATATGATTTCAATTAATAATGATGGGTGCACAACTTAATAAATTATTAAACCACCAAACTGCACATTTTAAAGGAATGGATTTTACATATGTGAATTATCTCTCAATCAAGTGATTATAAAATTTTAATCAATGATATTTAAAAACCCACAACCCATATTTTGTGCATCAATATTTTCACTTGAAGTTAAAATCGTTCTGATCAAACATATTTTGCCATGGGTTAGTCTACTGTGTTGTCATCTAAATGTTGAGCCGCAAAGTTGAACACAAAAATCATTGGAATAACTGAAATGTGCTGTCAGGAAATCAAAGTATTTCAGTGTATGTTTTTTAAAATGTCCTAGTGTTTTTCTGAATTTCCCTTATTGTATCTTGCTTTATAGCTGATTTCTTCAGGTTTGAAACACATTTGCTTATATTTTTGAAGTTTGTGAGGCCCCTGCTCTGTTTCTATACTATTTTTCATTTTTGCAGGCAGTTTCTTCTGGCAGAGACCTGTCATTTAAGTCTCTGTCTCACATCCTCACAGGACTATATGCCTTTTAGAAATCGACATTATTTCCAATTAATCAACAACTCTGGTAGCGTAGCGGTTACGAATCGGGCTGCGAACCTTAAGGTCAGCGGTTCGAAACTACCAGCTGCTCCGCAGGAGAAAGATGAGGCTTTCTACTCCCGTAAAGATTTACACCCTCGGAAACCCTGTACAGGGTCGCTATGGGTCGGAACCGACTCAACGGCACTTAACAACAACAACAGAAATCTACAAATGAGTTTATACATTAACATTTGGGCTTAGAGAAAGCTTGAAGAGATGCCAAAAGAACTTATTCTAATGTAAATCATGACATTAATTGGAAATGACTTTCCTAAAGATTTCACAGTTAATTGACAAGGCTTCTAGGCTCGTAAGGGAGACTTTTTGCTCTAGAAAGCAGTTGTATAATCTTGAGCCAGGAAGAGACTTGCATGATTAAGCACGCTTGAAGAAAAGGTTAGGTTAAAAAAAAACCTATAGGTTTTACTCTCCCATCTCCATCCCTAGTCAACTACAGAGAACTTCCATGGTGTCTGGTAAACATCAGATACTTAACTAGGAAAACAGATTTTCAAACTGAATTGAAATCAATGAACTCTTTTATAATAATGTTATCAGTTGAATTTTACTATCTGTTATTATCCAAAGAAAATTGCAAAATGACCTACTAAATTTAAAGAGAATCATATTTGTAGAACATAGAATACTAACATTTTTTGGATCAATTACCTATAAACATCTACTGAGGCTTTCATAAAGGAAAAGAATTTAATCTCCTATGATCACAGACATTAAGGGCAAAAATAAACAACCAACAGAGCCAGCAGACCCAAGCATTCTGAAATGCTAAGAAACCAGATAGTGATCATGACCTTGAGACATACACCTGCAGGAGATTAGACCAATGCTGGGGTCAAGGCCATCCACCCCGGGCCACTGTAGGATTTTCTGACATGACAAAGATTAAAATTGTATTTACATTGCAGCCACACAAGGATGGAAACTCACATTTTGGGATTATTATTGTTTGCTTTTTACAACCTCATCTAGTTTGAAGAAAAAGCCTTCTTCCTCTGTAATTATTTAACCTGGGGGATAATGCTTTGCAGACATCTAATGGTATCTGAAGAAAGTCTTTACCATCAAACACAGACTTTTGCAGGGACTTAAAATGTGATTCAAAGAAGAATATTTAACACAATGGGCTGATTTGTATATTACTAGTGCATGCGAAAACTGGACCATGAATAAAAGACTGAAGAATAATCAATGCTTTTGATTTATGATATTGGCAAAGAATACTGTATATATCGTGGGCTGTGAGAAGAATGGGAAAATCTGTTTGGGAAAAAATATGGCCAGATCGCTCCTTGGAGCAAAGATGGTGAGACTTTGTCTTTTGTATTTTGGACATATTATCAGAAGGGACCAGTCCCTGGAGAAGGACATCATACTTGGTAAAGTGGAGGGTCAGCAAAAAAGAGGACCCTCAGTGTTATGGATTGGCACAGTGGCAGCAGCAGTGGGCCCAAACATAAAAATTGTGAGGATGACACAGGAACCAGACAGTGTTTCATTCTA
>NW_006409065.1:262612-267298 GCF_000296735.1 Chrysochloris asiatica
GGCTTTCTACTCCCGTAAAGATTTACACCCTCTGAAACCCTGTACAGGGTCGCTATGGGTCAGAACCGACTCAATGGCACTTAACGTCCTTCAGCAGTTCTGGGAGACTACTGTCCTTGCTTCAGCAACTCAGTCATATGCACACCATGACTCAAGAGTTGTTGAGTGGCCGCATCAAGGTCAGAACTGAACTGGGAAAAGGCAACAATCTCATGATTCTGTGCCAATTCCAGCTTCAAGGTACCTGCCACGTGCTTCGTGGCTTAGTTTGTATAGCAGACCAGGTATGGGACACGGACAAGCGAACATAATGGCAGGGCAAATACCTTTCTAGAACAATTTTGTCTCCAAGAAGACTTGTCCATCAGTAATGGAAATCACATTAGGTGGAATATGACACCAGCTTGTGTTTCGATGACTGGGAAACCGGTCAGGTCCAGGAGCCACCACTAAAAGAATCATTCATCTTGACTGCTCTCTCCTTCAAATGGGAGTGCAAGTAGAGTATATCACTGGGATAGGCCTCACCACCAGAGGGCTGATGGAAGTGCCGAGACATCTGAGGATACCTATGCCATAAATCATCATAGATGATCAAAGCATGCTTGCCATTTTCTCTAGAATATTCTTCCATGGAACAGCCAGAATAAGAAGCCAGGTACTAAAGTGGTTTTGCATCAGAGGCAGTAGCTGAAACCACAATGATGTACATAATGGCATCTATATCTGTAAGTCTCTTCACAAGCCGGGCAACTATGGATCTCTTTTGACTAATAGCAACAGAGATACAGTATAGCTTCTTTTTTTCATCAGTTCCTTCACTGAAGCATTTCTAGTTAATGAGTGTGTCATTGGCAATTGATGTTTTGTTAGTCTGTTGGTCACCAATAATTTGCTCACACTGGCCATGACCAATCGACACCTAACCAGCCACAGCCTTGATGCCAGCTTGCATTGGTTCATGCACAGAGATTCAAGGAATGATTCCAGGGGCTTTCAATCCCACTTGCCTATGGGTCTTAGAGCCAAATGGGCCCTTTCCATCAATGGCATCTACTACACGACCCAGCAGTTCTTCACCAATTTCACCAACATGTCTACAATGACGCCTTCCCTTTTCACCGTATCTCCTTCCTTAATTAGCGTATCATTTCCAAACATGACACCACCAACATTATTAGGTTCCAACTTCAGAGACATACCCTTGATGCCTGAAGAAAATTACCATTTCTTTTGCTGGAACATTCCTCAGCCCCATGTACTGCAGCAATACCTTTGCAAATACTTCTTAACACATGCCCAGTCTCTTCAAGGTCAACAGTACTATCAGTCACATGAATAAGCTGTTTAAGACTAGAGGACATCTCAGCAGTGCCAGTCTTCTGAAGACAAGCATTAGAAGCATGGAGATTCCTTGCAACAATGAAGGTTGACCCCCCAAAAAAAATCAGTTCTGGAGACCAACCCTTGACAAGGAAGGGCGCAGGCCATGGCTGCAACAATGCATACAAACATCATCTTTGCAGTGTTTTTTCCTGTAGTTACTCAACAGTTGTAGTGTCCGGACTGATGGGGACAAAATGCGACCAGTCAGTCTTTGTTGAATCAAGGAATGAATGCAGGTTGCCTGAATTTCGGAGCATTTTCTACAGCAGTATTCTCTACTGGGCTGCACTTTAGAATCATCTGCATAGTGTTTTTGTTTTTTAAATTTCAATCCCCTGACTGAGCTCCAGACCAAATAAATTACAACTGGGCATGGGATCCAGGCAACAGCTTTTCAAGAGCTCTCACTTTGTTGTTAAGTGTTGTCAAATCATTTCTGATTCACAGGGTTTTCCAAAGAGTGGCTGGTGAGTTTTAACCACTAACCTTGTAGTTAGCAGTTCAGTGCTGATTCTATAGTGCCACACCAGAATTCTGCAGCACCACAACCTCCAAAGTTTCCCTAGATGACACCAATGTATAGTCAGGTTTGAAAAACAGGTCCTATATAAACTGAAACCCAATCAAAGCCATGATCATTGAGTCCATTTCGAGTCACAGTAACCTTGTAGTACTGATTAGAACTGTTCCTTAGGGTTTTCAAGACTAAATCTTTATGAGAGCAGACAGCCTCATTTTTCCCTGTGAAGCTGAAGGTGGGTTTGAACCACTGATCTTGTGGTTAGCAGCCCAAAACTTAATCCACTAAGACACTAGGGCTTCTTATGTTCTATATTGTTGTTGTCCTGACTCACAGCAACTCTGTATAGGTTTCTGAGGCTTTAAATCTTCATGGGAGCCAAAAACTTCATCTTTCTCCCACAGAGCTCTGGAAGGCTCAAACTGAAGACCTTGTGATTCACAGTTCACTGCTTATCATATGGAGCTTATGTTGTTGTTGTTAAGTGCCATCCAGTGAGTTGGTTCCAACCCACAGCGACCCTACATAAGGTTTCCCAGGAGTAACTGGTAGATTTACAGCTTGTAGTTCCCACTCAGTGCTGATCCTACAGTGTCACACCAGCATACGTTGTTGTTAAGTGCCATCGAGTTGGTTTTAGGGTGGCTGAGGAGCAGCTGGTGGATTTGAACTGCTGAACTTGCAATTGAAGCCGACCTTGTGGTCCAGTGCATTATCTATCCTGCTGTGCCACACCAAGAATGACCCAAAGCCACTGCCATCAAGTCCATTCCAACTTATAGCATCCTTACAGTATAGAGTAGAACTACCCCATAGAGTTTCCAAGCTGTCAATCTTTACTGACTGCTACATTTTTCTCCTATGATGGATTCAAACTGCCAACCTTTTGGTTAACAACTAAGTGCTTTAACCACAGAGACACCAGGACTCTTCTATATTGAGAGTCAGAACTTATGAAAATGAGAAATACTAATTGAAATCTGTGTTTGCATTTTGAGATTTAATGCCACAAAAGACAATAATGTTGTTTATAAGAATGCCTGATATCATAAATGAATAAAAATAATTTATATGTGACAGACTGTGAATGGATCATGATTCTAGTGAGCTTGAAAATGCTAAGAGACTGTGTTTAGAGTAAATTAAGATGTTTTGCCTGATTTGTGTCATAAACTCGCTTAGCAGAAAAAAGAAGTGCAAAAGTTTCATAGAAACAGAATGTGCAAACGAAGTTGGGAGTTAAGTAATCTTTACTATTTTAGAGGTAAAATAGATATACCCAGAAACCAGTGGCCATTGAGTTGATTCCAATGCATGGTGGCTGAATGTGTGTCAGAGAAGAACTGTGTCCCATAGGTAGATTGCCAGACCTTTCTTCTGAGGAGCGTTTTGGTGGACTTGAGCCTCCAATCTTTCAGTTAGCAGCTCTTAGGCTGGGTTCGCTAGAGAAGCAAGACCAATGAGACTTGCTGTTGTGTTTGTTAGGTGTTGTCAAGTCGGTTCCAACTGATAGCGACCCTGTATAGGATTTCCGAGGAGTGGCTGATGGGTTTGAACTGGTGACCTTGCAGTTACAATTGACGTTGCCATCCAGAGCATTATCCTACAGTGCCACACCAGGACAGATAGCAATTACTTTATTCAAGAATTATTTGTGGAGAATCGTCTGTGTGACCGACACTATTTTGGAAGGTGGGGATTCTATAGTGAACACAATAGATAAAGTTCCTGGCAGTTTGATAATTTTCTTGGCTAGACCTGCTGACTTCCTCTTGTACTACTTATTTCTGCAGCTGAGGTGGATAATTTTCTCCTGATATTAGGAGTCAGAACATCATGATAGCAATGAGGTATGTGAAATCAAGAAATCTACTGTGTTAAGATTTTATATCACCAAATTCAATTCAGAGCTCAGTGTAAAGAAAACCAAAACACAATGGGGCTTCAGACCTGTTTGAACCAGCTCAGTGATGGTTGACCAGAGTGAAATCAGAACAGACCCAAATTCTAAAATTTGAGAGAAACAGAAAAATAATCAGAATGAGAAAAGTTATTGACCAAAGTCCTGAAATAGGAAACTCAAAAGAGGCAAAGAGACCGTTCAGGAGATTGATGCAGGAGATTGGATTATTGCCAGGAGATTGGATTATTGGTGTTGTTGTTAAGTGCCGTGGAGTCTGTTCCGACTCATAGCGACCCTGCACAGGGTTTCCGAGGTTGTAAATCTTTACGGGAGCAGAACACCTCATCTTTCTCCTGCGGAACCGCTGGTAGTTTCAAACTGCTGACCAAGTGGTTTGCAGCCCGATTCGTAACCACTACGCTACCAGAGCTCCATTAGTGTGGAGAAAAACACAGTCAAAGCAGTACACTTAGTGACTGTCTTTGTGTAGAACACTTTTGTTTCTGACTCTGCTGATCAAGAAATTTGGTTGCTATGCAACTCTGAATGAAGTTATTGCACAAGTCTTGTGAGTTCCCTTCCATAAGAACACCAGAACAGGTGTTCATGAGGAACCCATCCATAGATGAAGAGGCAGTTGTTCCCACAGAACAAGGAAATACTGAATGGTTTAAAATCAGGAAAGGTGTGTGCCGGGGCTGCATTCTTTAACCATATTTATTCAGTCTGTATGCTGAGCAAATAATCCCCAAACTGGATTATATGAAGAAGAATGTGGCCTCAGGATTAGAGGAAGACAATCTGAGATAATACAAATGACACGACCTTACTTGCAGGATGGGAAGAGGACTTAAAATACTTACTGGTAAAGATCAAA
>NW_006409065.1:268778-273225 GCF_000296735.1 Chrysochloris asiatica
AGTCCCTGGAGAAAGATGCCATGCTTAATAAAGTGGAGGGTCCGTGAAAAAGAGGAAGATCCTCAAGGAGATGGATTGACATAGTGGCAGAAACAATGGGCTGAAGCATAACAACAATTGTGAGGATGGTGCAGGACCTGGCAATGTTCCGTTCTGTGTGCATAGGGTCATTGTGAGTTGGAACTGACTCTATGGTGCCTAACAACAACAACAACACCAGTTAGCTCCCTTATAGAGCTCTGGTGGTGCAATGGTTAAGGTCTCAGCTGCTAACTGAACTATAGAAGGTCTGGTAGTTCAAACGCACCAGTGGGTGAGTGGGAAAAAATACTTCGTGATCTGTTTCCATATAGATTTCAGTTTAGGAATCCCTGTGAGCAGTTCTGTCTAAATGGTTGCTGTGAATCAGGATTTACTTGATGACACACACCAACAAAAAGTTAGTTCCTTTAGCAGCATCTCTACTGCCACGTTTCCATCTGTAGCAGTCAAAATTCTGACTGGAGACAAATAGCATACTTACACAGGATCACTCTGGAGAGTTTAACAAAGGCAAGGTGAAGGAAAGGGAAACCAGTAAGTCACATCCTGGGGCTAGTTGCAGCTAGAAGCAAGGTCTTCCAGCCTGTACCTGGAGAGGAAAGGAGAGGACCATGTTATTATTATTTTGCTGTATAAGGAAGTCTGCCTAATAAGAGCCATGGATATTGGAGGAGGATCAAAGCCACCACCAACCCAAGGCTCTGCAGGGAAAGGACCTGAAACTAACATCTCAACATCCCAACATCCCCTGCCAGGGCTCCCATTGGCTAAAGCCCAAGAAACCACCGAGCAAATTAACCCAATGGATGCTGTCACAGATGTCAGTCTCCAGGTGTCCAGATGAAGGGTGGACTGTGGATTTGGAAGAGCAATGGGAAACTATCCAATACACTGTCCAACCTTCATCTCTAGGGTGATGAGTTTTACACTTTGTTGACGTCAGTTTTATTACATTCATGCTTTGTATTGCTAGCCACTTTTTATCTCATGTTATTTTTGAATTTCAAATTAGACTGAGAACAAAACTAATAAATGGATGAAAGTTTAGAAATGGCAGTAAATCCCTAAGACAGCACCATTTATTGTGTTTGGAAACATAAGATCATCATTATCTTCCTCCGTGTCCATATTAATATTTTAGGAATTCTTGAGGGAAATAAAACAATACTGACATCTTTATGACTGAATAATCTATTTTTGAATCTCTCACAGCCATTTGCTCTATCCATATATCTTAGTATAAACTAGAGAGTTCAGTTTTTGGGTTTTTTTGTTTTTTGTTTTTTTTTCTGACTTCACCATATATACTCTTTAGGGATTTAATTGGAATGAATTCTCCTATCATGCATTTAAACTAACTATACAATACTGGTGTGGTGCTATGGGCTAATGCATCAGACAGCAAAGTCATTTGAACTGCAATGTCAATGGTTCAAGCTCACCAGCTGTTCCTTGGAAACCCTATACAGGGTCATTATGGGTTGGAATCAGTTTGATGGCACTTAACAACAACAACAACATATAATACAGGACCCTATTGCCACTTAAAAATAATTATGTATGTATATATGTATGTATGTGCTTGTTCTTTACAATTTTAAAAACCTAAGAAGTGTAAGGAGAAAATATTACAGACCCCCCACTTTCCTTATTTATAGATGCCAACTATAAACATTTGAACAAATTTTCTTTATGCTCTGTTATGGGTTAAAGGGTGTTCTCCAAAAGATATATTGAAGTTCCAACCTCTAGTATCTATGAAAGTAACATTATATAGAAGCAATCTCTTTACACATGTAATTCGATACATTAACCTAAGGCCATACTGGAGTAGGGTGGACCCTAATTTAATATGAATGATGTCTTTATAAAAAAAGGAAAAGAAAAACAGAAAGACAGACCCATACGTAGAATGCCATGTGAAAGAGATCCAGCGTGAGACAGTCATGGGGAGATGGAAGCTAAGATTGGAGTTGCGCTGCCACAAGTCGAGCTTACTAAACTGGAAGAGGCAAAGAAGGATCTTCCCCTAGAACCTTCAGAGCTTGCATATACCCTGGAGTTCAGACTTCTGCCTGTAGAATTAGAACAAATTTGTTATATTAACCCACCATTTTTTCTGGTACTTTATTACAGTAGCCATAAGAAAATCTGTGGGAGATGAAGTTCTGCTTTCATAAAGAATACAGTCAAGAAAACTTTAGGGGACAATTCTACTCTGTCACATGAGTTGGAATTGATTACACAGCACCTAAAAACAAATACCGCAAGGTCAGTTTGAACCACAAGGTCAGATGTTGCTATATGTCAGAACCCACTTGTTGTTGTCAGGTGCCATCGAGTTGGAACCAACTCATAGCGACCCCATGCACAGCAGAACGAAACAATGTCCGATCCTGGTCCAACCTCACTACCACTGCCACACTTGACACCATCAATGATGCCACCTGGCCAATCCATCTCGTTAGGGGTCTTTCACTTTTTCTCTGACCCTCCACCTTACCCAGCATGACATCCTTCTGCAGCAACTGTTCCCTCCGGACAATATGTCCAAAGTATGAGAGACGAAGCTTAGCCATCTTGGCCTCCAAGGAGCACTCTGGCTGCACTTCTTCCAAAACAGATCTATACTGGACAGCACTAAACAGCAAGAACAAATAACAACAGAGCACTAATGTATTGTGTTAAGTTCTATTGAGTAGGTTCCAATTCATACTGATCCTTTATGGGATCTCAAGGAGTGACTGGTTTGACGAGCCAACCTTTCACTTAGTAATCCAGTGCTTATCCTACTGCACCACACCAGGACACTAATACATGTCTGTACATTCAGTTTTGGGTTTCTTTAAAAACAAGCATCACCACAATGACAGCTAATAGTTATAGAGCACGCGTTAAGGGTTTGGCACTGTTCTAAGTAATATATGAAGTAGATACTCTTGTGAAGAAACTGAGGCAGACAAAGATTATATAACTTGCCTGAGGCTATATGGCAAGTAAATGGCAAAACACTCAACTCCATCCAAATCACAAAATCCAGAAATAGGACATCAATTAAAAACAAAAGCAACAGAAGGAAAAACTAGGGCAAAACCCTAAAATGGAATCAGGAATTGGATCAATCTTCCAAACCATGAAGACCTCCTTTAGCATTGTTTTTGGTATGCATGTAAACTGCCAACTCCAAAAGGGGAACCTGGTCCAATATCAAATGCTTGGTGTTCACAAAATTCAAAACAGATGCAATGGTCAGCAGAAATGCTGTTGTCCTAGATATTATGATCAGGCAGAAATAATTTTATAAATACTTGGTCACTGTGCAGAATAACTATTGATGCTAGTTTTATGGTCAGTATTGATTCATAGAATGTTTCAGGCACTATCCTAATGCAGGCAATACAGAAATGAATAAGATAGAGTTTGTGTGTTAGAGACTTTATGTTGCGGTGGGAGAGACAAAAATTAAAAAAAAGTAAATAAATCAAAAAGGTATAATTTCAAGTAGGAGAAGATTGAGATTACCAGAGTGGAGATAGGAAGGCCTTCCTCAGCAACATCCCTACAGGGCTAAATGATGAGTTTTGTGGGCTGTGTCTTGTGGTATGGGCCAATAAAGATCAGCCTCATCTCTGCCAAGTGAAATTCGGGAAAGACAATGGGATGAGGGACCAGCACAATTCTTGATCATGTGCTTTAAGCCTGAAGTAGATTTTAGAACTTTAAGAAAAATAAATGGGCTGTGCTTCTTTTAACCAAACATCTATAAATATACTTGCCTTACATGCAGGAGTCTTGATTTCAATTCCCAGCTAAGTGACTTCATATGTGGCTACCACCCATCTGTCATTGGAAACTTACATGGTGCTGTGATGCTGAGCAGGTTTCAGCAGAGCTTCCAGACTAAGATGAACTACAAAGAAAGTCATGGTGATCTGCTTCTGAAAATCACAACAATCCAGTCTGCAACTGATCATGGGAATGGCACAGGGCTGAGCAGCGTTTTGTTCCATTAGCATGTATGTGGTTGCCATGAGTTGGGTGCCAACTCGATGCAGCTAACAATAATGAAAAATAAGATTTTACATTGTTTTGCATCCAAATATTGATGTGTGAATGTAATAATGAAATCTATCAATAATGTCTGATCAAGTTCAAAGACCACAGCCTTTGGTATGGACTGCACCTTAATGGGAAGTAAACAAAAATCCTCACAATTGGAACAACAACATCAAGATAAATGGAGAAAAGATTGAAGTTGTCAAAGACTTCATTTTGTTTGGCTAAACTAAGAAACACTCAAGGATGCAGCAGTCAAAAAATCAAATGGTATGTTGCATTAGGCAAATCTGCTAATGCAGATTTTAAAGGGTTCAAGAGCAAAGATGTCAATTTGAGAACTAAGGTG
>NW_006409065.1:276855-284681 GCF_000296735.1 Chrysochloris asiatica
AACAACAGGCTCAAACACAATAATTGTGAGGATGGAGCAGGGCTGAGCAGTGTTTTGTTCTGTTGTGCACAGGGTTGCTATGAGTTGGAACCAAGTCAACGCAACCTAACATCATCATTAATGAGCACTTAGTGCCAAATATGGTCCAGTTGTTCTCAAACTTGAACTGGCAGTAGATTTTCCCAGAGAATTTGTTAAAACCTAGATTACTGGTCCTCCCTTGTAGTATCTTATTTAGTGGGCATGGAGTGGGGCAAAGGGGCCCTAGTAGCACAGTAGTTAAGCACTTCAAACCCACCAGCTGCTCTGTGGAAGAAGGATGTGACAGTCTACCTCTTTAAAGAGTACAGACTTGGAAACCGTATGAAATGTTCTATTCTGTCCTTTAGGGTTGTTATGAGTTGGAATTGACTCCCTGGCAATTGGCTTGCTTGCAAGTATAACCTGAGAACTTACATTTCTAACACCTTTCCAGATGATGCTGATGCTGTGGACTCAGGGACCTCTCTTCTAGTATAGACCTATAAGACATTTTGGGTGGTAGCTATTGGGGTGCAGTGGAAGGAGCAAGGGTGGATTGCTGAGGGTAGATTTGAAATCCTGTTAGAAAACGGAATTGTCTAAACTAACTTACTTTTATCTAAACCTGTTTCATCTCCATTAAGAAGAAAGCAGAAGTGCTTGTCCCTAATTAGGGTCAGGCTTGGGGAAACTGTTTTCACAAGACAACAAAGCAATTAATTTATAAACATGGGTGATTGAAGCCCCATGTGTCTGTTTCGTTAGTCTTACCAACACTGCTTTAGCTTGGAAATTTTTCAGGGAGGTGTAAGCCAACTGTCTGTACCAAATACAAGTGCATTTTACACTGATGGAAATGCCCTCATCTTGGGGAAATGTACAAAAACACTCAAACTTTCAGATAGTACCCATTTGACCTAGCTCAATGGCTTGACAATCAGAACTTGACTAGAAGATGATCAAAAATTTAAAAAGAAAAAAATATTTTAATAATGGAAATGAGGATAAATTGCTATAATTTGCTGAACTTGACCTATACTCATGGATGTAGTAGCTCAAAACACCAACAGAGAGAGAAAGAGTCTTCACATTAAATATCAATGCTATCCCCTCTGTATACAGGGTAGATACAGACAGGCAACTTAGACATTGGTTACCTAAAATGAGGGGGCAATAAAGGCACGAAGTGACTGGCTCACAAGTTTTCAAGAGGGGGCTTAGTTTAAGAGTATGTGGGGAAAATAGAGTCCTCATTGAATAGTTTTCATCTTGTCTAGATGGGTCTGCTGACAAGAGATGGGGATAAGATTCTTATGATTCAGTAGTGAGTAATTGTTATCATGACTAATTGAGACTGTCACAATTATAAAGGTAGAAGTTTTGTAACAAAAACGTGGGGATAATCAATCTTACATTCCAAGGACAGAGAATCCTAGGACCATCAAGGGAGAAGAGCACAAGCGGAATGCGGGACCCTATCCAGAGAAGCAGAGATGCCAGAGACAGAGGCAGAGATGGGGACATAGAGAGTGGGAGCAGCTGAGGATTCTAGATTCATTGAAAGAGAGGAACTGAGAGCTGGCGGCCAGGAGGCAGACTTGCAGAATGTCCTTAGGTGATTTAAATTATTATATATGCCTAAGTATTAAAAAAAAAAAAAAAAGCTAAAATTAATAGAAAAGAGCTAAAATGAATAGAGAGCAATACTGTTAACTGATGATACATGGAGGGGATTATAATCATTGTAATGAAACAAAGTGTACAATTTGTTGATTGTAAAACTGATGGTCTGTCCTGTAAACTTTCACTCAAATCATGATAAAAACTTAAAAAACAAAAAAGAAAACCCTCATCTAGGAGCCTTATGCTGGTGGCTGAGGGCGGGCTTACAAGGTGTGTCCTTTGGTTGTTTGAATGATTGTATAGTCCTGAGTGTTTTGGTGTGCATCCAAAAAAAAAACAAAAACAAACAAACAACAACAACAAAAAAAAAAACACCCCAGAAGGAATAGAAGCAAATACTGTTGAATGATGATGCACGGAGGGGATTGCAATCATTGCAATGAAATGAAAGAATGAGTGTAAAACTGATGTTCCCCCAGGTAAACTATCACTCAATTCACAAGAAAAACTTTAAAAAGAAAAACAAAAAGCCTCATCAAATAGTTTTGTATGCTCTAAAAACCTTATAATAGCCATGAGACTTTTCAATGTCTGTAAAAGTATCACTTTAATAAAGATATAATATTCTGTCATGTGTTTACATGGAATTAACTGAACCATTTTCCTTTGGGACGTTTCCAGTGTGTTAGTTCTTATAAATAATTGCATAATGAGCACCTGCATGCATAAATCTTTGGCCACATTTCTAATTATTCTAGATTACAAGTTGAATTGCCAAGTCAAAATGAACATTTCTATTCATTTGAAGCACATGTCCATTTGTCATTTCTAAGTAAGAGGTATTTAAAATATATTTAAATGTCAATATTGTTGCAAGAATAATGTGACTTTGGCCTTCTTGACCATTTGAGCCTTGGTGTGGTGCTGTAGGATAAACACTAGACTGGTAACTGCAAGGCCAGCAATTCAAACCCAAGCTACACTTGGAAACCCTATTAACAGGGTTGCTATGAGTCAAATCCAACTTCAACAGTGCACAACAACAAACCTTCTTCCTCTTAAAAATCAGAAGCATGTAATTCATCTAGAAGGAAAAGAAATCTGACATCAAAGTTTTCAAGAAAATTTACAGACGTCTCTGAAGAGAAAGCAAATGGGAAATACTGCCATACAACACACAGCAAAATATCGTAAAAGCCATCTTTAAACCTCTCTCTCTATAGCTGTTCTCAAAAATCCCTGATGTCTATCCTTTACCCAGCCTCACAGATCTCTCTCACTTTGTGCTCCTGCCTTCCCCATCCAACCTCTGCTCCTCTCAGGCAAATAAGTGCTCCCTCTTCAGTCTGTAGTTTGTCATACTGTAGTGGTTTGCATGTTGCTGTGTGATGCTGGAAGTTATGACACTAGTATTTCAAATACAAGCAGTTCACCCAAGGTGAACAGATTGAAGTTTTCAGACTAAAAAGAGACTAGGAAGAAATGCTTGGTGATCTACTTTGAAAAATTATGAGTCACAACAGAATATTGGCTAATACCATACTTGAAGATGCAAACACACTATGGATTATGAAGATGGCTCAGAACCAGGCAGTGTTTTGAGCTATCAAGAATTGGTCTTGATTTAACAGAAATTAATTTTTTAATTTTTTTGTGCATAGGAGAAACAGATAATTTTGTAAACCTGTTTCTCCTGTGTACAAAAACTTAAGAATTTCCAAATAGGTAAATTGATTTATTGTTAATATGAGCTTTAAGTGAATGTATTAACAAGACAACTTTAGGAAGATTATATCATTTGCTAGGCAACAAATGGTCATAAAAATTACAATAACACAAGGAAGAATAATTTAGATGATAATTTTATAATCTGAGTCTTTGTGATACCAGTATTCCTAGCATTAAACAAAATAATCATTAAACATTGATTTCATTTTGAGTTTTAATTTCATTTAGGTTATGATCCTCTCAAGAAAAACACCTTTTCTAGATTTTCTATTAACTAATTAAAAGCAGAATGCCTTGTATAATTTCATCTCAATAATATACAAGGAAAAAATATTTCTAAAACAAACAGGTACAATAGCATCCATGATAAATCAGAACTGATCCAGATATGATGAAAAAAATGTAAATCATGATAAAAACAAGAAGGTGCTAGTTAAAAATGCATCATTGATGGACTCAAGTGTGGCAGCGATAGTGAGGTTGGCCCAGGATTGTACATCATTTTGTTCTGCTGTGCATGGGGTCGCTATGAGTTGGTTCCAACTCGATGGCACCTGACAACAACAACATCTATAAAACATCTTCCTCTTCCTCTGCTATCGGTTTAAGATAAGTGCCCAATGTAGCAAAGGCTGGTCAAGTGATTATAGGAGCAACTGAGCAGCTGACAACACTCAGAAAGTATCAGTAGGTGGTCCAAGCGGTTCAAGTGCTCAGCTGTTAATCAAAAGGTTATAAGTTCAAATCCACTGATAGGCACCTTGGAATAAAACCTGGTGATCTTTTTTTTTTTTTTTTTAAATCAGCCATTGAAGACAGTCTGGGGCACACAGTTCCACTGACACGTGTGGTTGAATATTATAGGTTGGAGTCAACTGGATGGCAACTGGTAACACATCTTTCTGGCAAACATATAGACTTTACCTATCAGAAAATTTAACAGCAAAATTATAATAATGAAATTGTTTGATAAAACTTTAGGTATTTTTGCTATCCGAGAAGTGTGTTCTCTGATAAGGAAACTTGCTTTTAGATATAGATTGATGACTTTTTTTTTTTCCACCCAGACATTTGGAATTCAGCCAGAATATGTACTCGTCTAATTTGCTTGGTGCTGCAGTAGGATGAGCACTGGAAGTCGGCAGTTCAAACCTACAAGCTGCCCCTTGGAAACTCTATACATGGTTATTATGAGTGGGAACTGACTTGAAGGCACTTAACATCAACCATAACAACAAATTTAAATATTTCTCTTCCTGTTAAGTTTATTAACAAAAACTTCTGTTGACTCAGTTGCATGAGATTTGTCCAAAATCACCTTATTAAAACATTGCAGTTTGGAGACAAGCTCGTTAGCTTTCCTTAATGAAGCATAAGTAGCGATTTTTTTTTCTTAACAAAGAAGTTGTCTCTTTTCTTTTTCTCTTCCACATCTTCAAACACCCAATTTACTCTTTCCAATTAAGAGAATTGTGTTTACTTAACAATGAAAAGCAACCCATTGCCGATGAGTCAATTTCAACTCAGGACAACTTGGGGTGTCACAAACTTGAATGGCTCCGTAGGGTTTTCTTAGCTGTAAACTTTACGGAAGCAGATTACCAGTCCTTGTTCCCGAAGTGCTACTGGGTGGGTTGAAACTGCCAATATTTCAGTTAGTTGAGTGCAAATATTTGCAGCACCCAAGTGTTTACTTACTAAGTCTCAAAAGAATTCATGCTCCTGTTTTCTGTTGAAAATTATCTATTGATTTTGAGAATGACAAGGGATCTTTGAGAATGTTATATTCAGAATACTCATTTTGAAGCTGAGGAAACAGGTCGGGGGAGGTGAAGGAACTTGTCTAACAAAGGCAGAGTTGGGAATAGGATTCAGTCTTTCAATAGGCAATTCTGCATTTGGTCCAGAAAAGCAAAATTGTCGCCTTTTCAATCTGTTTTTTAACTTTTACTTAGTGCCACGTACTTTACCCGAGTTAAGAAACATGACTTTTCCTAACTCTATTCATGTTTCAACTTTCCAATGTTGATGGGACAGAACCTCTTTGATCTCTTCCTAAGTATTTCCTGAGTGTTTCAACCTGCTGCCTTAAGGATTTCATGAGCATCACAGATGATCCATTGATGTTTCCCGCTTATGAACCATTCCTTATTACAGTGATTATTGCGAGATGTGTTTTGGCAAACACTTCTTCCTCTTCATTTTTAAACCCCATGTGTATTCCTCAGGAAATTTAGTCCATGTGTTTTTGACTCGTTTGCACCCAGATCATTAGAATGTGGTTGGTCAGAGCTAACTGGACTCTAAGTAGTGCTCTGGACTTTTACATAACATATTGATGATTTTAATTTTGGCAAGACGTCACCCACCAGATTGTGTGCAGCTAGTGTTCCCAGCTATTCTAAGTTGACTCTATGACATCCTCCCATGCACCTTTTCTTAATGAATTCCATATTCGTGGGGCTGTTTCCCTTGGATGATTATGTGAGACTGAGACAAGCATGAGCATACTCTCCTCCTTCCAGAAAGGATCTAGATGTACTTATCTAAACAATAATACCTAGCATGAACTGAGCTTTCACTATATGCCAAGCTCTTTCCATATGACTGAACCTATTGCCATAAAGATGATTTGGACTCATAGCAACTATATAACCCACTCACTGCCATTGAGAGAACTCGGACTCAGCAACCCTGAGTAAAACTGCTCCGTAGAGTTTCTGAGGCTGTAAATCTTTATAGGAGCAGACATCCTCATCAATGGTTGATGGATTTGGACCACTGGCCTTGTAGTGAGCAGCCAGATGATTAACCCACTGCATCATTAGGGCTCCAAGTGAGTGGATAGGCTTTATAGTTCCATTTGAAAGGTTGGAAAATAGAGGTTCAAGGTCACCTGATAAGTCAAGCTATACACTGAACTCAATTAGTCCAGCTCCAGTGCCTATGGTCTTGATCACTCTGTAGTTACAGAATGAGGCTGAGATTCTATGTTCAACATAAACTGCATCGTGACTTCAGTGAATAGGGCTGCCAACATTATCTTAGACATTATCAGGGATTTATATGAAGGGGATTCAAAAAGTTTGTGGGAAATGGACTTAAAAGGTAATGGAATTTTTCATCAACTTTTTGAGGTCTCCTTGTATATATCAATATTTTAAATTATTAGACAATGGCTGTTGTTAGGTGCTAGAGTAGGTTCCCACCAATAGTGACCCTACGCACAACAGAACGAAGCAGTGCCTTGTTTTATATCATCTTCACAAATAGTTGTTATGTTTGAGTTCATTGCTGCAGACACTTGGTCAATCCATCTCAATGGAGTCTTCTTTTTCACTGACTGATCCCTTTACCTAGCATTATGTCCTTTTCCAGGGACTGGTCCCTCCTGATAACATGTCCAAAGTGTATGACCATCTTTGTTTCTAAGGGGCATTCTGGCTGTACTTCTTTCAAGACAGATTTGTCTGTCCTCCTGGTAATCCATGGTAATTCCAATATTTTCCACCAATACCATAATTCAAATGCATCAATTCTTCTCTGGTCTTCCCTATTCATTGTCTAGCTTTCACAAGAGGCAAATGAAAATACCGTGACTTGAATCCTCAAAGTGGCATCTTTGCTCTTTAACACTTTAAAGCAGTTTTGTGCAGCAGATTTGACCAATGCAAAACATCATTTGATTTATTGACTGCTGTTTTCAAGAGCATTGATTGTGGATCCAAGAAAAATGAAGTGTTTGGCAACTTCAGTCTTTTATTCCTTTATCATAATGTTATTTATTGGCCCATTTGTGAGGATTTTGTTTCCTTTGCATTGAGTTGTTACCCATACTGAAGACTAGTTTTGTTTTGTTTTGTTTTTTATCTTCATCAGTATTTCAAGTCGTCTTTGCTTCCAACAAGTAAGTTTGTGTCATCTGCATATCACAGGTTACAAATGAGTCTTCCTTCAATCCTGATGCCATGCTCTTCTTCATATAATCCAGCTTCTCAGATTATTTGCTCAGCATACAGATTGAATAAGTAATGGTTTAAGGCCAGAACCGTGTCACACAACTTTCTTGATTTTAAACTATTCAGTATCCCCTTGTTCTGTTTAAGCCACTGCCTCTTGATCGATGTATAGGTTCCTCATGAGCACAATTAAGTGTTCTGATTCTACCATTCTTCCCAATATTATTCTATAATTTGTTATGAGCCACACCGCTGAATGCCTTTACATAATCAATAAAGCACAAGTAAACATCTTTTTGGAATTCACTGCTTTTGGCCAAGATCTACCTGACGTCAGCGATGATATCCTTCATTCCATGTTCTCTTCTGAATACAGCTTGAGTTTCTGGCAGCTCCTTGTGGATGTGCTGCCACCACTGTTTTTGAATTCTCTTCAGCAAAATTTTACTTGTATGTGATATTAACGATGTTGCTGTTGTCAGGTGCCATCGAGTC
>NW_006409065.1:285501-294652 GCF_000296735.1 Chrysochloris asiatica
ATCTGCATATCTCAGGTTGTTAATATTAACGATATTGTTCTACAATTCCCACATCAATTGGGTCACCTTTCATTGGAATGGGTTCAGATATGGATCTCTTCCAGTCAGTTAACCAGATAGGTGTCTTCCAATGTTCTTGGCATAGACTAGTGAGTGTTTTCAGCATTGCTTTAGTTTGTTGAAACATTCCATTTACATTCTCTCAATTCCTGGAACTTTGTGTCTCTTTTCTAATGCCTTCACTGTAGCTTGAATTTCTTCCTTCAGTACTACCCTTTCTTGATTGTGTAGTAGATATATGGCTATTTACAAAAATACCAATTTAATTTGCATAGAATAGAACAGGTGACGTGGGATTCATTTGTATGGGATGGATATCTTGCTCTGGAATTTAATCCCAGGGGATATTGCAATACGATACACAAATCAAGATGTAAAATGTTGTTCCTCCTTTTTGCTATTTATAAGTCAAAATGATTCAAGCAGAATCAGCACCATGCACTTTAGTTACATGCTATGGACATATTAAATTGAATACTGAAAACCCAAAGCTTAACTGTATAAACAAGATTGCACCTTTACAGAAGAACATTTATCTTCAAGCAAGGATAAGGTCCTGTCTACATAGTCTCTATCCATATTCATTCACATTTTAACTTTCTTTGTGAAAATCTAGGTCAGAGACACATCTCTATATTGGTCATGCATCGGCTCAGCCATACCATTGGCCTTACTGAGAATATTACTTAAATTAAAACACATTTGGGTAAGAGGTGTCCAGAGAGCAGGGATAGCCACCATTTTGAACCATATAGAGCCAGTTATGGATTTATGGATCTGTAACAAGATTTCATTGCTGAGTTTAAGGCTTACTTTCTGCTCCCCCCTTTTAGCTCAACAAGTTGGGCAGACATATTTTATTATGTGTCCTAATCAAAGTTTTATCCAATCTACATATTCTTAGATAAGCCCATTAGATGAAACATAAGTAAACATCTTTCTGGTGTTCTCTATTTTCCACCAAGTTTCATCTGGCATTAGTTATGCTCTATATTCTGACTCCCAAATCTCAGCCTCATTCTCATATCCTGTGCTTAAAAACTGCACATCCGATTGTCTCCTAGACTTCTCGATTAGTTGGATGCCTCACGGGTATCTCAAACTCAGTATCTAAACTGGAACTCGTCATTCCTTCTTCTTCTTAGCTCCCACAATAGGCTCGTTCTCTTGTATGGCCTAACTTAGTGAATGACACCACATTTCCCCTTCTTCCTCACCTCCTTTACATCCCGCCTATCAAATTTTTTCAGTTCTAGCTCCTTCAAATCTTCTAAGTAAGCACACCTGATTTCACTGCTCTCCTCCTACAATTCTTTCTTCTTCTTCATTGAAACTCCTTCCATTCGGCCACCAGTATCTCTTATCAATGTTGCCACTACATCTCCCTAACACATTGCTTTCCTTCCAATCCATTCTCTACACTGCAGCCAGAATAATATTTCTCAATATTGTTGCATGATCCTCTCTTCAGTAGCTCTCTATTAAGGATGCACTTAAGTATCAGTTTACAGATGAGAAAACAGGTCCAGTAAGGAATGTGCTCAAGCTCCCACATTTTAGTAAGTGACCAAACCTTAATCTTAGAGTGCATACTGGGCCTCCTTCTGTCTATCCATATGAAATTCAGTTTAAAAACTAAGTCCAGTAAGCTTGTCCATGAACCACATCTGATCCAAGTAGTCTGTCTGCCTCCTCATAATGCCCTTTGCCAAAATGCTCATTCAAGCCTCCATTCCTCGCATTCCCAGTGTCCACTGACCAAGTCCAAAGTCCACATGCTTCCACAGAGTTTAAGTTGCTACTCTGTCTCAGAGAGAAGGAATCTCTTGCAGAATTTTTCTGATCCAATCATATCTACTTTGTTTCCCTGGAACAGATAGGGAGTTCTGGTTAAAATCCATATCTGTAACTGCTGAGTTAGAAAACATGTTTTCTACTGACACAGCTTCTGATCCTTTCAAGTAATTATGCAGACGGAGTTAAACTAACCAGAGTGCAAAGAAGAATTTCCTAGTGCCAGATTTGGAAAGTTTCTAAGTGTTAGACCCTGCTGGTCTGGCAAATGAAGCAATTTGAGCATTGTAAGATTGCATACAGTTCATTTAAAAAGGATGGTATCTAGGTGAGTAAAACAATAGCATAGGGTCATTAAAGAGATCCAAACTGGTTTCTGTTGAGTCATTTCTGACTCATGATGACCTCATGTGTGTCAGAATGAAACTGTGCTCTATAGGATTTTTAATGGCTGTTTTTTCAGAAGCAGCTCTTCTGGGTGACCTCAGATCTCCAACTTTTCAGTTAGCAGCTGAGATCATTGTAACCATTTACACCACCCAGGGACTCCACATTGGGTCATAAGCTCTGGGAAAACCAGTATAAGAAGGAAGAGAATTTGTTTTAAACTTCAACCACATTTGTGAGCACTTATTGGTTACTAGCACTAGATACAGAAATAAATAAAACCCAGTCCCTGCTAGTTTAAAAACAACAACAACAACAACAAAAACTTAGAGCTCAGAGTCTAGTCAGAGGGATAGACATGAAAGCAAATAAACACAATTTATTGTGATAATTTTACTAATGGAAAGATCCCAGGTGCATAGTGGGTCAGGCTTTCTGTTCCCACAAAGACTTGCCGTCTCAGGGTCGCTATGAGTTGGAATCAACTTGGTGACATGCAATTACCACCACCACCATACTAATCGAAGTATCTGGGTGTGACAGTGGAGAGTGTGATGATTTATCTTGAGGTCTTAGGAAAGGATTCTCAGAAGAATGACATCTAAGTGGAAATCTGAAGAGCAAGTATGCATTCATTGGACTGAAAAGGGGAGAGAAACTTTCTAGGCAGAGGGGAAAGCATGGAGGCAAAATGAACCAACTAGTCAGCCAATCTGGAGAAAGATGTGGCTTTCTGCTCCCCTAAAGATTGACAGCCTCTGAAACTCTCTACAGGGTGGCTAAGAGTTGGGCCGGACTCCACGGCACAGCACCACCATCAATCAGCCAATAAACAAAGAACTCAGGGTGTGTGAGGTCTGTAAAGAGCATGTGTGCTTATGTGTGATAAATCAATATTGACTCTCATCCCACAGCTATGAGGGATGTTTAGTGTTGATGAACAGAAATTCTTGATCTATTTCCTAAAGTATGAATCAAGTCTAACCATGTTGTGTATGTATGGATCTATATTGATGAAACACAGGAGGGAAAGAATCTCATAAATGTCATTTGGTGTTGTTAAGTGCCGTCAAGTCAGTTCCGACCCATAGGGACCTTGCATAGGGTTTCCTAGGAGCAGCTGGTGAGCTTGAATCACCTACCTTGCAGTTCAAACCTACTTTGCAGTACAGTGCATTAAATCACAGTGCCACACTAGGGCTCCTATAAATGTCACAGTACTGTCCATTTGTATTTGACACATGAAATTCAACTGCTCTTAGAAATTTCAAGAGAAATCCAACTTCAGCGTCTGCTTACAAGGACGATTTGACTTTAGGAGCAAAGCATTCTTATTTGCTCCAGGGCGTTTTTGATAACTGCATTATTCCGTTCTTGTGGAATGGATTTGGGGAACTAAGTTCTCTGTGGGTTGGGGTATGCTAACAAAACTTCAAAGCCAGTCAGTCAGCTCTGTCTCTGGCAGGTCCTGGAGAAAGGTGTCACTGCTGTGCTACTTCATTCATTCCTAACAAGCAAGTTCTCCTGCATTAGACTTCTTACGAGACTCCAGGTACCATGGAGATGCTGGTGGCTTCTGCTAAGTGTTGACAGTTTTTATAAGGTTAAAAGGATGCCAAATTCTCCATTAAGTGCTCTTTTTGAAGGTGAGCACCCTATAATGATGTCTTTCAGAAGACTTGAGTCCGCGATTTGGACAAGTGGAAATTTACTTATAAAGGTCCTTGTTAAAACAGATACGTGTTTGCAGTGGAGAAAGAGTTGTTCTTCTTCCCATCTTCAGAACACCACCCTGAAGACCAAAATTTTCATCCTCTTCAATACAGAAAAGGAGTCCAGCAGTGGGCTTAAGTCTTGGATTGCTAACCACAAGGTTGACAGTTTGGATCTACCAGTTGCTCCATGGGAGAAAAATGAGGTTGTCTGCTCCCATAAAGATTTACAGTCTTGGAAATGCTATGGAGCTGTTCTACACTGTCCTATGTTCTACTCCGTTCTTGCTGTGAGTTGAAGCCAACTTGACTGCAGTGGCTTTGGTTTGGTTTTCAATCCAGAGTGGCCAGTGGGAAATAAGCAACAGTTGTTGGATGGATCTTCAGGATTGACTCTGATAGGAGAGCCACCATTTTGCCCCTGTCCCATTTTTCTTACATCCCCTCTGGAATCCATAACCTGAAGGTTAGCACTCCCGCATTCATCTTGGATGACAAAGCAACCTTGTAATAGGAACCATACACCAAGGCCATACACCAAGGATAGCTGAGAACAAAGAAAGAACCTGAATCCTCAGTGACATTGAACATCTCCATTCCAGCAATGCCTACTTCATATTATGTATGAGAAAAACAAGCCCTAAATCTTTCTTAAGCTTCTGCTATTTGGGGTTGCTGTTATATGCAGCTGAAAATAATTTCTAATGGAAACTGTTTTTTCTCTTCAATCATTTATCCATTTTCCCTAAACAGCAGGGAACACAGCTGCCAGCAATTCCTGAGGCGATAAGCAATAATGGTGAAGAGCTGGCGTTCGGGAGACAGATGGCCTGAGACTGCATCCTGCCTCCACACTCACAAGCCTGTGACTCTGAGCAAATTCCTGAACTGTCCTATGCCTGGATTTCTCTTACTTAAAACAGAGATAATAATTGCATTTAGCTCATAGGGTGGTTGTGAAGATCAAGTCAAAAAGATAGCCAATGATTTACTCTACCAAAGAGAAATGAAGTCTGAATCAACCTGGACAAACTTTGAAAACTTATGCCGAGTGACATAAGTCAACTAAAGAAGAACAAATCCTTTATAATCACAATTATATAAAATATGGAGGATGTGCAAATGCATTGAGATAGAGTTTACTAGTGATTACCAGAGTGATGGGGAAAGAGAGAATCATTATATTAGGGGACTGAGATTCTATTAAAGGTGATGGAAAATTTTGAAAACCAATAGTGGTGATGGGTGTACAGCTTGAGGAACGCAATTGGAGTCACTGATTTACACATGTAACAGATGTTTAAGAAGCCCTGGTAGCACAATGGCTAAGCACAGGACTGCTAAGTGAAACGTTAGTGGCTTGAACCCACCATTTGATCCAAGGGAAAAACATGTCACAGCCTGTTCCTGTACCAATCTACAGTGTAGAAAACTCAATGGAGCCCTTTTATTCTGCCCTGTTGGCACTGGAGGGTAAACCCAGGGTCACAAGGTCAGTTTAAACCACAAGTTTGACCGTTCTAACTCACCAACTACTCTTCGGAAACCCAAACAGGGTCACTATGGGTCAGAACCGACTCGACGGCACTTAACTACAACAAAATACATACATGTATGTTGTTTTTAAGTGCCATTGAGTTGGTTCCAACTCATAACAATTCTGTATAGGGTTTCCAAGGAGTGGCTAGTGAGCTTGAGTCACTGACCTTGTGGTTCAAACTGACCTTGCAGTACAGCGCACTAACCCACAGCGCCACACCAGAACTCCATATATATATATATATATATATATACATAAGTACACACAAACAAGACATTTGCTATTAACATCTGCTGTTACTGTATGCTATTGACTCACTTCTGACTCATAGAGACCCTATGCTGATACTGCTGTTGTGTGCCAGCCACAGAGACAGTTCCAACTCTTAGCAACCTAGTATAGGGTTTCTGAGGAGTTTGGTGAGTTTGAACCACAGACCTTGTGGTTCAAACAGACTTTGCAGTCTAGCACATTAACCCACAACAGTGCCACACCAGGACATCTATCTATCTATCTATCATCTATCTATCTATCTATCTATCTATCTATCTATCTATCTATCTATCACAAAACAAAAACAGATAATCTATGTAAACTGGCTTGAATATGCTCAGCACCAAGTAATAACTTTGCAAATATCAATTGTTGTAACACTCCTGGTGTGGTGCTGTAGGATCAGCACTGGACTTTGAACCACAAGGTTGCCAGTTCAAACCAGCTACTCCTTTGAAACCCTATACAGGGTTGCTATGAGTCAGAACCGGCTTGATGGCACTTAACAACAAAAACAACACTGTTGTTTTTTAGTTCAGCTCAGTGACCTTAGAAGGCACCCACAGGGAAATTCCAGGGAGGTCTGGGGTTATCACAGTTTGGGTAAAGGTCCACGCCTGTTCAGCTGTTCAAGAGGATTGGTTACATGCCCACCTCAGTGGTAGTAGTAAAGCAGGAAGGGAGTTGAGTCTGTTACCAGAAATGGGGCTAAGGGGAATGCTTAACAAATTTGCACATTCCCACAGGCCTCTGGAAGATATGCATATTGCTGAGCTCTTTGACAATTTTTGCACCAGTGACATAAGGAATTGTTGTCATCAGCATTCTCTTCTGTCTTTGCGAGATATTTTTCTTTTCTTAGAGATTTACACAGATTTAGACGTCTCTAAAGGAGCTCTGGTAGCGTAGTGGTTACGAACTGGGCTGCGTAACATTAAGGTCAGCAGTTTGAAACTACGAGCTGTCCTGTGGGATAAAGATGAGGCTTTCTGCTCCCTTAAAGATTTACAGCCTCGGAAACACTGTACAGGGTTGCTATGAGTCGGAACCGACTCCACGGCACATAACAACATTCTTATAGCGCTGACGTACTCCTAGAAGTCCTTGCAAAACTCAAATTTTCCCTCTATTCCCTCTCCCCAATCCCACTTTACTGGTGACAGAAACAGTATGTGTACACAGAGACATGGCAGCAACCTCATGGCTGGGTCAGTCACAGTCACGGGGGCGAAACAGCATCAGTATCCGAACTGCCAACAAAGGGTCTGTAGAAAAAGCACAAATGAATCCAGAAAGTGAACAGCTGCCTTGCGTGTGGTATCATGCTGTAAAATTTCCCAGTTCTGCATCAGTGCTGTGTGTGACACCGTGGACATGGTCTGCAATGTTTAGGAAATGCAGACTTGGCCAGCTCTGAAACAATACTTTTCTCACAGATTTGGAAACGATACCACGTTTGTCCAGTACTCATGGTTCTGTTTGCTAAAGGTTTATCAGCCTTTGTGAAGGGGCCTGCTGGGTGTTGCTTCTTTCAGGGCTATCTTTCTAATGACATGGCATTGGGCTCTCATTCATATCTTATCTGTCTAGTGCTCCTGGGAACTTATCTTATTTTTTCTCAAAAGTAATATTGAAAAAAATATTCAAGAAGTCATTTTGTTGTAATATCTTAATAACTAACATTTTAGACGAGTTGATGGCTCTTCTTGGTGATTTCAGCATCTTAAAACAGAAACCTGCAGGATTGTCCAAAATTGGGGGAAAAGGATTTTGATCAGTAGTTAACACAGATTTGGGAGCTGGAAGGTTAGCAGAATAGTGGGACTCCATCTAATAAGGATGAAGTTAATCTTCCTCCAAGCCCTCAAAAGGCTGGTTTGTGTCAAATAGATGCCTGAAATAACAATTGAAAGGAAACAATTTTGACCTTTAAAAAAATATATATATATAAGATAAAATCATTCAAGTGTCCATTGTTCCTAAGCTTATTTTCTGGTTCTCACAAACCACCCTAGGTTTGCACCCAATGATGCTTTTCAAACTATTGCCATCACCATTAGCAGGTAAAATTGGGGAGGATAAGAGTTGGTAGGACTCCTGGTGTGGTATTTTAGGATCAGTACTAGACAATGAATCACAAGGTCGGCAGTTCAAACCTACCTTGGAAAGGGTTTGAACAGGGTCGCTATGAGTTGGCATTGACTTAAAGGCACTTAACAACAACAATTGCTCTTAAAATGAAATATATTTCCCAGGCTCATATCACAATGTGGTTCCGTGGTTACATTCTTCTTAGTCACAGTCTTGTTGGCAGCATGATGGTTGAGGGCAAAGGTTCACCACATCCCATATGCTGGAAGAACAACAACACACGCAAAGTAACCAAACTAAAACCAACCAGTTGCTTCTGAATCAATTCCAACTCATGGTGACCCCATGAGTCAGGGTAGGACTGTGCTCCATACAGTTTACAATGGTAGAAGTTGTCATTCCCTTCCCCCATAACTGTAGCTTAGAGTTTCTAGATATGACCAGCTAGAAATGGTCCTAACTTGAGCAGGTAAATGCTTTTGGAAGGTTTTAACACATTGTTGGGTTCTAACACATTGTCTTCTATTCTTCCTTTTCTGAGCACAAACTTGAAAAGCTAGATGAAACTGGAAATTCCACTTACTGATTAGGTGACCTTAGTCAATTTGGTATCTTTTAGTTTCTATTTCACTGCAATTAAAGAGATAATAATAATGATATTTCCATTGCTGTTGTTGTTAAGTGTCATCAAGTCGATTCTGACACATAGCAACTCTGTATAGGGTTTCTGAGAAGCAAATGGTGAGTTTGAACCACAGGCCTTATGGTTAGCAGTCCAGTGCTTATCCAACAGTGCCTCACCAGGACTTCTTCTATTTCCATTAGTAACATGGTATCATTATCTCAAAGCTGTTTCTGGGATTAAATGAGTTAATATATATTAACTGCACAGTACTGTAGCCTACAGAGGGAAAACAATAAATGGTTGTTACTATTACTCCTTCAAAGCTCATGAAAGCAGTGGCCAAGAAATCAAAAGATTGATGCACTGGGCAAATTTGCTACAAAAGACCTCTTTAAAGGGTCAAAGAACAAATTTATGCAGTGGCCAGTGCTAATGAAACAGAATAATTCTACAGATTTCTTCAGTCTAAAATTGATCAAGTATGCAATCAAGATGCATTAATAATAGCAGGAGATTAGAATATGAAATTTGAGAACTGAGTTTTGTGCCTGAATCATTGCAAGTTTATGCACAGCAGAACGAAAAACTGCCCAATCCTGGGTCAACCTCACTGTTGTTACCACGCTTGGGCCCATTGATGCTGCCACTTTGCCAATCCATCTTGCTGGG
>NW_006409065.1:295614-296096 GCF_000296735.1 Chrysochloris asiatica
ATCTCCATCTTTTTGTTTTGTAAATAGTGCTGCTATGAACATTGGTGTACATATATCTACTCGTGTTATGGCTCGTATTTCTTGTGGATTAATACCAAGTAGAGGAATGCTGGATCATAAGGCATTTCTATTTCTAACCTTCTGAAGAAGTGCCATATTGCTTTCCATAGTGGTTGGACCATTTTGCAATCCCACCAACAATGTAGGAGGGTCCCAGTCTCTCCACATCCTCACCAGCAATTATTGTCTTCTACATTTTTTATCTATGCTGTTATTGCTAGTGTAAGATGATATCTCATTATTGTTTTGATTTGCATCTCTCTAATGGGAGCTCTCTGGTAGTGTAGTGGTTACGAATCGGGCTGCGAACTGCAAGGTCAGCAGTTCGAAACTACCAGCTTTTCCATGGGAGAAAGATGAGGCTTTCTGCTCCCATAAAGATTTACAGCCTCAGAAACCCTGTACAGGGTTGCTATGAGTTG
>NW_006409065.1:299813-303775 GCF_000296735.1 Chrysochloris asiatica
TATCTTTCATTGTACCAGTACCAGGCTGTTTTGACCACTGTAGCCATGTAGTAAATTTTGAAATCGGGGAGTGAGAGGCTTCCAACCTTGTTCTTCTTGAGCAGTGCTTTCCTTACCCTGAGTCTCCTTTCTTTCCATATAAAGTTTGTAATTGTCTTTTCCATCTCTTTGAAGAATGCCACTGGAATCTGGATTGGGATTGCATTATATGTGTAAATTGCTTTGTTTAGTATTGACATTTTCATGATGTTGAATCTGCCTATCCTGGAACATGGTACGTTCTTCTACTTTTGTAAGTATCTTTTGGTTTCTTGTAGTAGTGTTTTGTAATTTTCTTTGTATAGGCCCTTTGTTTCTCTGGTTACGTTTTTATTAAATTTCATTCTTTGTGTGGCTATTGTAAATGGTATTTCTTTCCTGATGTCCTTTTCAGCATTGTTGTTGTTGCTATAGAGGAATCCAACTGACTTTTGTAGGTTGATCTTATACCCTGCCACTTTGCTGAATCTTCCAATGATGTCTAGTAGCTTTTTACTGAGTCTTTGGGGTTTTCTATGTATAGGATCATATTGTCTGCAAATAGAGAGCATTTCATTTCCTCTTTGCCAATTTGGATGCCTTTAGTTTCCCTATCTTGCTGTATCACTCAGGTTAAGACTTCCAAAACAATATTGAATAGGAGTGGTGACAAAGGGCGTCCTTGTCTGGTTCCCATTCACATAGGGAAGGCTTTCAGTTTCTCTCCATTGAGAATGATGTAGGCTGTTGGTTTTGTGTATATGATTTTGATTATGTTGAGGAATTTCTTTCAATCCCTACTTTGTTGAGTGTTAATCAGCAATGGATGTTGGATTTTGTCAAATGCCTTTTCTGCATCAATCGATATGATCATGTGGTTCTTTTCCTTTTTCTTATTTATATGGTGGATTATGCTGATTGTTTTCCTGATATTGAACCAACCTTGCATCCCCTTAATGAAACCAACTTGGTCATGTTGTATTATTTTTTTGATGTGCTGTTTTATTATGTTGGCTAGGATTTTGTTGAGAATTTTTGTGTCTATGTTCATGAGGGGCATTGGTGAATAATTTTCTTTCTTAGTGATATCCTTCCTTGGTTTTGATATGAGGTTATGCTGGCTTCATAAAAATTGTTAGGACGTTTCCTATCCTCTTCTATATTCTGGAATATTTTGAATAGAATTGTTGACAGCTCTTCCCTGAATGTTTGGTAGAACTCACCAATGAAGCCATCTTGGCCTGGACTTCTTTTCATTGCCAGTTTTTTGATGACCTGATCAATTTCTTCTTTTGTTATGGGTCTGTTCAAGTTTTGTACTTCACTCTGGTAAGTTTAGGTAGGTTGTGTTTTTCTAAAAATATATCCATCTCTTCTAAGGTTTTTTTGGAGTTTGTTGGAGTACCACTCTTCATAGTATTCTGTTGTTAATTCTTTTGATTTTGTTTGGTTCCATTGTGACATCGCCCATGTGGTTTTTAATGCGAGTTATTTGTGTCTTCTCCCTCTTTTCTCTTGTTAGGTTTACCAATGGTTTGTCAATTTTATTAATCCTTTTAAAGAACCAGCTTCTTGTCTTGTTGATTCTTTCTATAAAACATCTATTAGATGTTTTCCATCTTATTTATTTCTGCTCTTATCTTTATTATGTCCTTTCTTTTGGTGACTGTAGGTTCTTTCTGTTGGTCTGTTTCTAATTGTTGTAGATGCTGTGTTAATGTGTTAACTTTGGCTCTTTCTTCTTTTTGGATGTGCACATTTATCGCAATAAATTGTCCTCTTAGCACCACTTTCGCCGTGTCCAAAGATTTTGGTATGTTGTATGTTCATTCTCATTTCTTTCTAGGAACTTTATGAATTACATTTAATTTCTTCTTTTTACCCAGTAGATTTTCAGTAGGCTATTACTCAGTTTCCATGTATTTGACTTTATTTCCTTGGTCTTCTTATTGTTGATTTCTAGTTTTATAGCATTGTGGTCTGAAAAGATGCTTTGTAGCATTTTGATGTTTGTAAATTAATGGAGGCTTGCTTTGTGACCTAACCCATGTTCAATTCTGGAGAATGTTCCTTGTGCACTGGAGAATGTATATTGTGCTGTTGTTGGGTTGAATGCTCTGTACCCATCTATGAGGTTAAGTTGGTTGATTGTGCTGTTTTGTTCCTTTGTAACTGCCGAGTTTCTTTCTGGTTGTTCTGTGTCCCTTTTTTAAAGTGGTTATTAAAAATTACCTACTATAATTGTAGATTTATCTATTTCTTTCTTCAATTCTAGTAAGGTTTGTTTCATATATCTTGGTGCTTTTTCGTTGGGAGTGTAGATATTTATTATGGTTATGTTGTCTTGCTCAATTGATCATTTTATAATGAGATAGTGTCCTTCTTTATCTCCTATACTTGTTTTTATCTTAAAGTTTACTTTATCAGAGTTAGTTTTGCCACTCCTGCTTGTTTATTGTTGCAGTTAGCTTGGTATATTTTTTCCAGCCTTTAACTTTTATTCTGTTTTTGTCTGTGTGTAAGGTGTGTCTCTTTCAGGCAGCATATTGAAGGGTCCTGTTTTCTTATCCATTCTGCCAGTCTCTGTCTCTTCACTGGTGCAATCAATCCATTGATATTCAATGCAATTATCGATAGATATGAATTAATTGCTACCATTATGTTGATTTTTTGGCAGTGTTGTTTGTTCCTTTGTTCTACATGCCTCCTTGTGTGGGGTTTGTGATTTTTGTACTATTTCTTGTCAGTTTTTTCTTAGTTTTCATGTCTGCTTGCATTGCTTGGAAGTTCATTTTCATGGTAAGTTGTGAAGTATTAACTTTTTTTGTGGTTACCTTATGGTCTATTAACTTTTCTTTCCATTTAAGAGAATCTATTGTATCCTGTAATTTATCTGATATTCTCACCACCTGGATCTCTGTTGCTATGTTTATCCCTTCTTTGACATTGATATTATTTTGATCTTCAGCTGACCTCCCAGCTCCTTTGAATTCATTGTTGTAGTCTTGTTCTGTTCTGGACTCTGCTACTTGTTGAATGGGAGGGGGGGGAGGGGGAATAATGCTAAGATGCTTGGCTGTCTTTTGAATCTTGATTTCCCTGGCGTTATAAAATTGACACTAGAGGGGGAGAGAAAGGAAAACCTAGAAATATAACAATAGAAAGCTTGTAAGTCTGTCTTCTGCCTAGAACTGATTGGAATACCTAAAACGAGGCTACAATGTGCCCAGTGAAGGAGGCTTCCTGTGGAGCCTCTGCATTACATAAGACCATAGGTGAAATCCTGAACAGCATCCAGAATCTTCTGAGGTGGGACACTTCCACTGGAAAGGACAAGCAGACCAGTCTGGAGTGGCCAGAAGAACAGAAGATACTTCTTGAAAGAAAGAATGACAGGAAAAATACAAAACAATAGAGCAGACTGACTGATTACTGTAAGAACAAACAAGTGACTCACCCAGGAGACATCAAGGCAAGTGGTTGGCTCCCCTCAGGGCAAACCTTCTTCTAAGACTAAGACTCAGTGGGGATAAACGCTCTGATTGGTCACCACGTTTATTGTCAATAGGGGAAAATGAGGGAAAAACAGCAATGAAGCTGCGAGCTAAGCCCTACAACATTCACTAGACTCCTTTGAACCCGGCTAGAGACCTGGTTGGCCAGCAGTGTGGCAAAACCTGGAGACTATTGAACTGAGAGTCAGTGACATAGCCACAGAGGACTAGAGTGGAGAGTGAAGGATCTAGCTGACAAGAAGAGCGGGCACATGCATAAGTACACCCACATTTACAGATAACCCACTTAACCTGGCTTCAATGACTGGATGATCAAAGCTCAACTAGAAGAAGAAAGAAGAGGAAAAAAACCAGTAATCTGATACAACTGATGAACTTGACCTCCATCTATGGATGCAGTAGCTCAAAAGAGGGAACAAATCTTCACAG